>NC_048899.1:24420527-24578310 GCF_011077185.1 Oxyura jamaicensis
AGAAAGAAAGAAAGAAAGAAAGAAAGAAAGAAAGAAAGAAAGAAAGAGAAAGAAAAAGATAAAATGTGTTGATACATGGTAAATACAAATGATATGACTGTTCAAAGTGATACTAATGGTAAGAAGAAAACCAGTAGCTTTTTGTAATTTCATGTACATGATCTTATATGGTCTCTTCCAACCCTGTTTCCCATTATTGTTCAATTAATTAATTTTTTCTCAAGGCAGAGTCAACTTCATACCTCTCATTCCCGATAGGTGTTTATCCAAGCGTCCTTACAGGCCCACAATGATGGCAACCTTCCAGTGATAAAAGTCTATTGCTTGCCCTCTCCACCGTATATGTGAAAACAGTTTATTGTCATCTCCTTTGCAGGTACCTTTATGCATTAGGAAACATTTCTCATTACTGTCCTTCCTGTTATACTAGTTACCCTAGTTACCTGGTTCAATGCAAACTGTGTTTTCATGTTGCTTTGATGCTCCAAACATTTTTGTCTAACTACAGATATATTAGCTGTCCTACTAACCATCAGTGTTTTTAACAAATTCTTTCTCTGTGTAGCAATGAATGAAGTGTAGGTTCTGCATATCAGTTTTAATAGCCTCATATTCCTAAAAGTTTCAAGGCATGTGGAAAAGTCTATTTTTGCATAGCTCTTTATCATTGAACATTTTAATTTAAACAACAACAAAAAAACCATATCTTTTCTCTTAGAAGTATATTCCGTATTTTTCTCTCTGAATTATAAATGGCCAGTTATGGCAGTTCTTCTCAATAAGAATGAGGTGTTAAAAGCAGTGTAGCTTAGGTGCAGAAGCAGCAAACCTGCAGATTGTAAGATGTCAAATACCACCTAGCATACACTGTCATTCTTTAACAGCCTACTGAGGGGACATGCCTGAAAAAGCAGGAAGGCATGCAAATTGGGTAAAAAGCTACATTTTTAAATAGCATGCAAAGTATGAAAAATTGAACAGAAAATATTTGTCTTTCAAAGATAATTTCAAAATTAATTGTTCTTCAGATGGATTGAACCATTTTAATAAAACAGATTATTTTATTCAATTATTGAACTGTTTACTTACAATGGTCTTAACTCTGGATTTTGTGGAAAAGAAGGCAAAAGCAGTCTACAGAGGTAGTGGCACAAGTGAACACTGTGCTGACAGAATCTGATGTAATACATATGATGTATTTTGGCGGGATTTTACCATTCAAGACAGGTTTTTTTTTGGTAGATGTCTTCTTCCTGGTCTCACTGCCTGTGTTTTGCTGCAACCTTGAGCAGTAAAAAGTGACATTTATCTAGACCTTAACATCAAGAACTGAACATCTCAGCCATTATAATGAATGTAACACGAATTTGTCAGGCAGCATTCACCAGCCTTTCCAACAGCCTTATGGTGCTATAGTCACAATGAGTACCTCAGCAATAACACACACCCCATCAAGGTTTCACAGTTGCTTAGACTTGAGGTTTTTGCTATCTCTGGCTGACTCTTTTTGAGTGCTCTGCATTTGTGTTCATTGTTCACCTTGCTGGAGGCAGTGACTGCTATTACAAAGTAGGATCTGACTTGGAAGTTAAAAGCATGAGTCAAAAGAGTGCATCAGATTACCTAAATCTGCTACTGCAACTGTGACACATTTAAGTAGGCAAATTTATGGGTTTTTGGAATTGATATATAAGCAGCTGTTTTATGGAGCATAGATACAGGCCAAGTTTTAGAAAAGCTTTCCTGTACTTTTAGAACAGTCAAAAAAAAAAAAAAAAAAAAAGTGTTACTGAATATATTTGGCCTTAGGCATCACTGAACGCCTTTAGGTTTGCAACAACGGAGCCTAGTTTGTAGCAGAACATTTTTGAATAATACTGTCCTTTAGTGCATAGCTTCAATGGATTTGTATTTTTGCTTCTAATTTCTTTCATTTGGGAACCTGGTGACATCCTTTTTCAATGACATTCCCCCAGACCTGGATGCAGACTGAATCTTAGCTCAGGAAGTTTCACAAGGCAACAGGTTCTCTCTCAGCTTTTTCCACTTGCTGTGTTGATGCACGAAGCAGGAGACCTGTTTTACCTTAGTGGACTTTTCCAATCGGCTTTTACAAGACTCTAAGTAGTTGATGGGTCCAGACAAAAACTCAAAGCTCACAGCAGATATTAGCTGCTCACCGTCAATTTTCCACTTGTTAGTGTTGTTCTGCAGGTAAAGAAAAACTGTAGCCTCACGGGGACTGGCAATGCTCACACAGTGCAAGCTGTAAATAAAGGTTATAGCCTTCTGCTGCTGGGCATTAAATAAGCAGATAAATTTCTCTTTGCTGTGGATTTATTCAAGGCAGATGTTTTTAGTGAGCTCTGGAAAGGTTGGGAAGGAATATAAAACCTGCTGCAGTTCTGGAATTGATCCATTAGGATCAAAACCTAGTAACGAGTGCTACATTTAAGGGTCCCTGACACTTTTATGGCAAGACTATGTATTTCAGAGCGGGCTGGCTCAGTTTGAAACACATTCCAAACCCAAAACTGAAATAAATTCTTGCAACAGAGCAATTCAGTAAACTTCTGCTTTCCCTTATTTCATTTTTGACAAAAAATGAAAGAAAAATAAAATCATTTTGGGGAATAGAATGATTCAACCTTTTGAAAAGAAATGGCATGCTGATCATCTGGGTTTGTAATTTTCTGGGTGGCATTTCCTCAGTGTAGAGGTGTGGATAAACAACATAGTACAGACATAACAAGAATGAAATAAACACTCATGGAAGAATTGGAAAAATACTTCATGTAGGCTTAGCTATTTGATACGGAAGGGCATGTCTATCTGAATTTGAAGAGTCAGGTAAAAATGGCCTTGTGTGGTCCAAGAGGGACTTAAGAATGTGATAAAACAGTAAGGAAATTTGAAGTAAGATGCTTCCCATTGCTTCAACCCCAATAGTTCCCTGACATAAGGGATGAAAGTTTTGTGCTTAGGTCCTTTGAAGTTCGATGGAACAGTGCATCATAAAAAACACCAGAAGGAATGATCACAAACAAAAAAAGTATTAAATAGATGAAGTAATGTGCAATTGAGAACTCGTATTCACTGGGCAGAATCTCAGCAGCTGTAACCAGTGGTAAGACTACCATTAGTTAAGCTGATGCAATGTAATGCACTGAAAAGGTGGTTCTCTCTTCACACCAATACAAGTGCTACTCTTATTTTACTGTATCCTTAAAATAGGAATTTCAAAGAAATTTTGTCTCAAATATTTCAAATTCAAGGAAAGCTTAACTTAATATAAGATAAAATAGAAATGAGAGGTAGAAACTCAATTCTAATCTATTTTCTGGCTTTGGGTAGCTCAATCTAAAATTAGCAGATAGGCAAGAAGGCATTGACAAGGTAATGTTAGAAACAGTTTTCTGGTACAAGTCACATTCTGCACCAATGAACACATTATCAACTCACAAGAGCTACGCTACTGCAAAAAAGAAAAAAAAAAATCATATTGATGTTTTACAAACTTTTTTTGGTGAAAATTAGATGTGCTGAGAAAGATACCCTTCCTTGGGAGCTTGGCCTCTAATTAAGCACTAAAACAATGCACTGCAGTAATGTTAGTGGGCATGATCAAATGGGAGCTGATGTTTTTCAGAAAGCACAGGAAAGAGAAGGCAATGGCCACAAAATGCTTTAAAAGGTGCTGTGGTAATTTTAAATGGTAATTGACCCCCCAGTGTGCAGGGATCCACAATGTGTTCATCCTAGAACATGGCTCTTGCTGAGTTGAAGATAGACTCAGAAAGAACCTGAGAAGTTTGTAGCAGAAGTGGAATATTTATTGAGCTTACTCAGCATATTCATGCTCTTGGCAAGCATTACTCCCTGTATATATATTAAGTAATGCCAGGAAGAATGGGTAGCCACATCACTGGCAAAATTAATTTTTCTGAACTGATACCAAAGGAACTAAAGGAAAGAGAAAAAAATCTGACAGCTGTAGCTTAAGCTCAGACAGATGAGATGCCCAGCTGGAGTGAGGTGGGACTGGATTAAAAATGAAAGGTTTTGAAAGAAGAGAGCATAAAGGGTGGGTAAGGCTGGTTGGCAAAGGACTGTAATTTGGAAAGTAAATGCTGCATAGGCAGAAGGAAGCAGAGCTGAAATGCTGATTTGAAGCTGAGAGGAGACTGCTGGGAGGAATTTGGGCAAGCCACAACCAGCCTTCTTCAAATCAAGACAGGTCATCAATATTTTGCCCACCTGGAGGTTGAAGGGACTTCCTGTTCAGTTGCCAAGATTTGATAACGTAGTTCAATATGCAGCATTGCTACTTTCCCAGTGAGCAAACACAGCCGCAACGATTACTCATCCCAGTTCATCTTGATCCACTCAGTTGCTTCATGACATTTAGGCAAAGGATCAAAGAGCTGGACTATGGAGAGCTAACGTATCAGAGTGGGGGGAAGAGGAAAAAAAGGGGGAAAAAATGTAATCAGAGGTTGTTATGACAACAGGGGAAATATGCTAACAGTTAACACATACTAAACCAACCTTCAAAGTGGATGTCATTTCTCATGAAGTGGAGGAAGAACCTTTGCCTGAGGAGTTAATTCGTTAGTGGAAACATGTATGTCTGGTTTTTCCATCTTTTTATGAAAGGAAAACGTGGATCCTTGGCAGGTTCCAACAGCTTAATTGAAATCAATAACTGTTCTCAGTTATGCCAGCTGAGAATCTGGCTGCAAATCTGAGGGTATCATTAATGCTGTAGCAGGCAAGGATATATTAACATGGTTGCTGTTTAATGAGCATAAGATTGCTTTGTTTTGTTGAATTCTCTTCTTTGGGTGACTAATAGACCGCAAAGACCACGTCTTTATTGTCCACCTGTCACCAAAACATGAGAACGACCCCTAATGGCACTTTCTCAAATGGCACTTTCTCAATGGCACTTTCTCAAATCTCCTGCTTTTAAGGATCAAGACAAAAGGTGGCATGAGCCTGCCTGTATAAAGGCTGGAGCCACTACATCTCAGCACATACAGATTTACAAAACAAGCCTAATTCTTGGCAACCATATTAGAAATGTTTGGTCTAGATACCTTGCAGTCTTGCATGCTTAGAGATATAACAGCACTTCTGCCCTTGAGTTTCTGAGCAATGAGAAGCCAGGTGTGAGGATTCTTTGTTAGTACCTTCAACATGCTTCTGGAGGCAAACCATTCTAGTGGGAAACTTTTGCATTAGTATCTATCTGCCTCACTAGTCTTATGATTTTAACAGTCTGACTTATGCAAGAGTTTCTTCATTTCATTATGTTCTGCCATTTGGCTTGCGAAGAGTATGTGTTTAACAGCTCCTGTGTCAAGAACTTTCCACTGCATTGCTAAATGTCCAACATTTCTTCCTAATACCATCATCTGTTATTTTTGCCTTCTTTCTCTGATCTCTCTCACATCTTTTCAGGTCAGAGGCTACCCCGAACCTCACATCACATGGTACAGAAATGGGCATCCTGTCCCAGAAGGAGACCATTATGTCGTGGACCACAGCATTCGGGGGATATTCAGCTTGGTAATCAAAGGTGTGCAAGAAAGCGATGGTGGTAAATACACCTGTGAGGCTGCAAATGATGGTGGGGTTCGTCAAGTGACTGTGGAACTGACAGTGGAAGGTAAGAGGATACTTATACTGCTATTGCAATGATTATAATTTAATTAAAAAGGTGTGCTAAACTGCCTGTATGGTTAAGATCACAACAGTATATATGTGCTTTCTCATTGGTGCAAGAGTAATATTCATTAGCTGTATTGCTGTTGTCACTGGAAGAGTAATGCGATGCATGTGGAAGCCAGAAATCCCCTTTTCATAGCCAGAACACTAACATGGGTGCAGGAAGTAGAGCTCACAGTCCTGTATTACAGGTGGTTTAGTTTTTCCACATCTGGATGCTAGGTTTAATAGTTTCTTACCCCACCCCCTGTGAGCAATCACCTATGAATATGATATTCACTGATCATTCACTTCATGGGAATTTTATCATTAAAATTAAATGTAGTATTTTGAACTTTTAGGAAGAGGCTTTAATTAAAATAATGGAACATTTGACATTTGTGATATGGTTCATGTACGGTAGCATATTGGATGGCTAAGCATGGTAGTATGTATTCCAGTGAGAGAATACATGGTTAGTGGGAATGACATTCATACTTGTTACTTTCCTGTACCCTTAATAGAAGTCTAGCTCTACAAATTAAAATTTCATATTTGACACTGTACTGTATCAGGGACACAAGTAAAGCAGGTCAAAGCACTTCTTGCCGTTGTACAGATTTTGGATTCATACTTATAAAACTATAAACATGTTACAAAATGCCTGAGGAAAATATTTGGTAACAGAACGTGTATTTTTTGTGGACACTGTTAAAACTGAAATTCTGTCTTAATAGAATATTAGAAATACACTAATAGCTGTAGTGGACACCTTCTTCTGGAAGTTCGGCCACTGTTTTGAAATAGCCCAAAAATCGTTTCAGAAATTTTCCTAAAAGAAACGGGCATCTTCTGCCAGACTTCATTTTTGCTCTAGGAGAAGAGGACTGCTAAGTGTCCATGGTCAGTTTGTGAGGTGTAAGGCTTGAACCACTTTGGCCTCTCCAACCTGCATTCTTTTGGATGCTTCTCCCTCCCTAGTCCAAGGGCTGTGGCAGCATCAACATTTCCACATATAAACTACTTGCTATCTTAACTTTTTGGTACTGTTCCCTTCCTAGCTTTATTTATGGACTGTTCTTGGGGCTTTAAGAGGAACTAATACTGTTTTGGATCCCTTTTGAAGGTTGCCCATGCTGTTAGCTGAATGTTCATGTTAACATGAGGGATCATCTTTGCTGCTTTTTTTCTGACCTGTTGTATGGCTATACATTTTCACTTACCAGTATATCCAGTCTGAGGCTCGGGGGGCTAATAAAATTTTGTTTTATCACTAAATAAATATCCTCAAAATGGGAGCCATCCATATTAAGATCAAGCATCAGTTTTGCAATGGATAGAACAATGTGTGACTCCCAGCTGAAACTAATGAAGTTGTTTCTGCTGAAGCCACGTATGACGGCTAAATTTCAGCTTGTAAAACTGTTGGTTGGCTTTAGTTAGACTTGTTCTTTTGGAGGTATTCATTGTGTTACTAGAGCTGTTTCTAACCTCCCTTTGTGTTAAGCTCTAACAAGAGGACCTGCACCACCAGTACTGCACTGTCATGTTCCTTAGGGGCCATGCAGTATAAGCAAGAAGGGGGATGAGGGAGCAAGCACAGAGGGCTGATGTGCACTTCTCCAACAGAGACAGAACCCCAGCAGGGACATAAAGACATAAGCCTGTTCTGTCTGTACTCCTGAGATGTGGGAGCAGATATTGGCTGACAGCTGTCAGGCTTCTAGGATGGAGAGTGCAAATAAAACCAGGTAGAGCTGGCATTTGTCTGTACCTGTTAGCTTAGACCACGTACAATACATCTCATCAGACCTCTATGTATTGTTGCTCTGCCTTTTCCAGATAAATCTCACAGTTTAAGATGTTTTGCAGGGAACTATGTCTATAGCTGTATAAAGTAGGTGTTCACCTTCAGATCTGTATGGCATTGGTAACAAAAGACCACATCTTAAAGACATTGCTATAAGCTTTGCAATTTTGATGGAAGCCTCCACTTAGAACAAAAATAAAAGCCTGGAAAGTTTACGTTTTCTCTCAGACAGTAAAAATTTTGGCAATCTTGGATGTTTCACAGTGTATCAGGCAGGCACACTGGGGCAGTATGTGTCTGGAGTTCTGCCTGTACGCTTCCATTTGCTAAGTTGCACACCTGGTTGTAATTGCATGTTTATTGTCGCATGGAAACAGCTAAGATCAAACCCAGGAATTTTTAAGAGAAAATATGCATATTAGATTGTTGCAAATTCCAAATTTTAAATGTAAAGAGTGACACCGCCAGTGAATTATGGAAATCAAATGTTTTGCCTCTCTCTTAGCTAGTTGGTTATGTTGGAGATCTGCTGAATATCAGAGCGTCTCAGGTCACAGCTTTGCATTGAATTCCTGAAGCACGGCAAAAATTGACAGCAGGCCTGAAGCAATCAGCATTTGGATACATTCTGAGCCAAAATCTCTTACACACAACCTCAGAGTACATATTGAAATATGTATGTGTCTGGAAGGATAGTTACTGCCTTCTGTTTTAAAAATTATGCAAAATATTTTTTTTTCCTAGTTTAAAACTGTCTGAGAAACAACTTGTGTAGAGGTGGAGTTTTTTAAAAGTGTTTTTATATCAGTTGTTCTGACCTAGGCTTTGCTACAGTTTAAAAACAATGCTATGGTATTTCCTAATGACTTAATTTCCCAGAGTTTAACTACAGTAGTCTTTATTCTAATAAATATGCATCAAGACAGCAAAGCACAGGTATTTTGTTTTTCAGCAAAGACCCATATGGGGCTGGCTGCTACCTGAAAAAATGATGGACTGAAACACAGCCTAGTCTTTCTATTTTGTGTGCCTGTCCTAGCTGAGAGCTGATGTAAATTCTTATGAAGTGCTAGAACAATGTGTTTTTTCAAGGCCACCAGAGTTTGTTGCTTTGTGCTGCTACTCTGAATCTATTCCAGGCCACTAACTTTTTTTTCTGAGCCGAAGCTACCAGGAATGCTGTGTGCAGTAGATGGCGCTGAGCCTACATGACTTCATACACATTTGTTTATTGCTCTCAACACCAGTAAGCAAGAGGAACTTTAGAGCTTAAAAGAGAATGATTTTTTTTAAGAAAAGGTATTCCTGGGCTAGTACAGGACTAATAATTAGAGGGAGGGAGGGAGGGAGGAAGGAAGGAAGGAAAGAAGGAAGGAAGGCAGGCAGGAAGGCAGGAAGGCAGGAAGGCAGGAAAGCAGGCAGGCAGGCAGGCAGGCAGGCAGGCAGGCAGGCAGGCAGGCAGGCAGGCAGGCAGGCAGGAAGGAAGGAAGGAAGGAAGGAAGGAAGGAAGGAAGGAAGGAAGGAAATACTGCTTTCAGAGTCGAAATAGTTTTTATGCTAATTTGAGTTAGTGCTGAACTGTAGAAAGTAGTCACTGTCATACGTTTTTTAAAAACATTTTTTTCATGAACAGTCTGCAGTGTTGTTACTACTGAGGCCAAGGGCTAGATGCTAACTCTTCTGAAACCTGTTTTTGAAACTGGAGAGCCTAGATTTGGACTACGGGTGACATAACCTTATGTTGCAAGTGTTGCATTCCTCCTTTACTTTTGAAACATGGAGAAATTCATCTTTTACATAGTCTTCAGTATGTGTAATTCCCAATGTTATTGACAACAATTCTTACTTCCTATTTTTCTGTCTTGTTCTCACAGGAAACTCCTTGAAGAAATACAGCCTGCCATCCAGTGCTAAAACCCCTGGGTAAGAAGTCTAGTGGCTTTGATATTGTTTAAAAGACACAAATATATTTTGGTGGGGAACAAGTAAAATTATTGTTTCTAAAGAATATGCACTTCTCTTTTCATCTGCCTTTTGCATCTTTTCTTTAGCTTTGACTCAGTCTGAGGGCCAGATAAAATGTGTTGGATTCTTGTCAAGTTCTCAGTAATGCCTCGCTGGAAATGTGTCCCCAAAGCTCCTTGCCTGTGCAAGAAAGAGGGAAATGGAGGAAAGAAAAGCCTGGTAGTTAATGACTCAGTTCTGCACAGCATGACATTGGAATAGAATAACTGGTTGGCATGATTGCTCACACTTGTGAAATGGGAATAGCAAGAATGGCTGGGCCCACAGAGGCAGGGCAAGCCTAACTTCATCGATTCAAAGCCTTAGTTTCTGTAGAGCTGAGTGCCAGCTACAGCAACATCTGAAAACAAACAAACAAACATTTGTGAAGTCAAGTGTGTTAAGTCCAAATCTCCATTTTTCCCAGGTGGAATAGATACCATGAGAACTGCTCTGTCAGTAAAATGTTTGAGGCTTTCAGGAAGGCCTGAAGTGGTTCGATACAGCTATTGCTCCTTCATAACAGGAATTCAGATGGCTGAAAAGAGAACTTTCTCTTTGTATATGTGCTGCAGTTTTGCCCCCTTCTGTCTCTGTTCTCTGAAATTCAGAAATCCTTCCCTGCATCTTCCATGACCTGTCAGGCATCTTTTAAAGCTAGAACAAGTACTACTTTTAGAATGTTTAGTAACAAATAAAATCAACTGAAATCATAATTCACATATAATTTAAATATTTCCAAGTAACACAGTAGGCATAGGAGGCTGGAGGAAAGATTTGTTTTGTTTTTGTGTAACTGTTATGAAGAACTGGTTGATTGGATGATCTACTCTGACCTGACCTGGCACAAAGAAGAGCCTTTTTCCTGTTCTTTACACATAGCATGAGGAAAACAGCATTAAAAGCTATCAGTTATTTAATTCTACAGTGAAGTGTTTTCCATTTTAGCTTATTACAGTTACTCTTCTCTCTCAAGCATTTTTAATGATCCTCTTCGCGGTGTAAATTCGTTCATCACAGTCTCATCTCTTTCTTAGAAAGCTCAGGTTGCCTATATGGCAGCCGTTGTGTCTTGGCAGCACCTTGGATTAAGACAATATGGTATCTGTTAATATCTGACACCTGGTAGAATTGGTGAGGTACTGACACATCTCTTTTGCATGTGGTAAATGGCCATCTGGAAAAGGACTTGAAAGTGATTGAGTATACTTGAACTTAAAGTTTTTTTGTTTGTTTGTTTGTTTGTTTAAAAAAAAAAAAAAAAAGAAAGAAAGAAAGAAAAAAAGAAAAGGAAGGAAGAAGAAATTACCATTTGCCATCTCCTAATGTGTGTCTTTGTTGTACCAGGGCCTTAGAGAAAAGAATGCGAGTGTTACCTTTCACATTAACATTCCTGAAGTTGCACTTTTTTTTTTCTTGCTGTAATACTGTTTGATGTTTTATGCTTTATGGCTGTCTAAATGAGATTTTTGGATTGCAGTCATTGTTGTCACTGTAGTTTCATTCCAGCTGTGCCATCCATGTAAGAAGAGCTGGGCCCTTGCGCTTAAGAGACATTCACTGCCATTCGGATGGGTGTACTTTGTTTTTGTGCCCTTTCCATGTTTGCTTTGGAAACATTGTAGTGAATGAGATTCCAAACAGAAGCCTTCCCTAAACCAAAAATCTTTACCAGGACATGTCAGAAATGTTGCAAAAACAAATTGATGATTCATAAACAGAAACTACTGTGTCATTGCACTGAACGTTAAACAAAGTACATGATAAAGTACAGTGAACAAGTATGTACAACTAATTAGGAGACAATTAAGAAACTAAAAAGGGTGAAAACTAAATGTATGCAGTGTTTCCTGTAATTTAGTTTGTCCAGCTCTGCTTATAGGCAACTCACTTGGAGATCCCTGTATACTGGATGAGGGTACATAGCATTGTGCTCTGCTAATGCTATCCTCATTCACTGCATGAGGAGTCAAGAGCAGCCGTCACAAGCATTTGCATTTCTTCCATTGGCCAAAAAAAAATAGTGTATGGCTGAAAATCTGGTAACTACAATGTTGGTTACTGCTTATTATATATCCCTGTTGGCAGTCCACCAGTTTAAAATGCTTCCTGAATTGAGCTTTAACCATGACAACTTCTAGTAGTTCTGTAACACCAGGATTTTGATTCCCTTTTTAGAGGAAGACTTACTGTTCCTCCTGTGGAGCAAAGGCCAAGCATCTGGGGAGAAAGTCCACCCAAGTTTGCTACAAAACCCAATAGGGTTGTTGTGCGTGAAGGCCAAACAGGCAAATTCTCGTGTAAAATAACAGGACGACCTCAGCCTCAAGTAACTTGGTTTAAGGTATGAATTCCCAATAAATCAATGTTTTCTTTCTGTTCTAGAGTGGTGTTTGGTTTTTTTTGTTTGTTTGTTTTTTACTTGAAAGAATGAAATGCATTTGATAATGCATTATGGCAAATGATCATGGCAAGAACTTATGTACAAGGAGGGCCATATTATTCCTCATTTTCATGTGGAATAAATCCACAAAAAATGCTGGTGTTCCTTCTTCGTATAAAGTTCCATCATAAAAAAGCAAGTATGAGATATACTTGCCCAAAGACCTTACTAATTAGATAAGAGAAATAGAGAAGGGTAATTATATAAGAGAAATAGAGAAGGGATAGGAAATATGACTATCACAATCTCTGTTTTACGGTGAAGGGATTTAATGCTTTGGCTGAGGTTACAGAGGAGTCTCTTACAGCTTTGAAAATTACAACTCTGTTTCCCAAGTTCTGTGCCAGTGCCACAATCACAAACAGCCTTTTTTTTGTTTCACTTACACTAGGTTTCACCTGTACATTAGGATTAAGAAGATGCCTGCAAAGAAATAAAATTGAATTGGAAAGAAAACTAACAGCTTAGGAACTATAAGATATGATTGTTTTTTGGCATGCACAATTGTTTCTTGCAAATTAAAACAAAACAAAACAAACAACAACAAAAAAAAACAGTCTAAGTCAGATAAAGAACAGTTCGACTGATTCAGTATGATCTCTGCTAAAACACTGGTAGCTGAAAAGAGTCTGACATAGAATATAAAGGAGACCTGAGCTGTCAACTTCAGATCTTCATTAAAATGGGGAATTGTGAGCATATATCATTTACAAAAATACGCATATTTAAATAAAAATAAGCAACACTTAAAATTCATTAGACTATTAAAAAAACACTGAAGACTCAAGTCCTACTTCCCTCTTTGGGCATATGCAAGATCTCTAAACACTTTCTTGGTAGTAATGAGAGAGTGTTCAGATGATAATTAAAGATTTCACTGATTAGGCCTTTTATTTTCTGGAACTATTATTATTTTAGAGAATTGCAATTACTTTCTTCAATTTGAAAGAACAAATATTGTGATTGCTCTATTGGCATCCTGCTCCCCTTCAGCCTTCATGAACCAGTTGCCTTATGCATTGGTGTCAAGAGAAGTGGAAATGTGGCAGCTTTTCCCAGAGCTTTTATTTTTTTCTAGTGTCTGCAGGTTTTCTGGGGAAAAAAAGAAAAAAAAATAAAAAAAAAAAATAAAAAAGGCAAAAAAACTGCTTGTAGGGCAGGGACATGCTTCCTACTCATTGCCTGCTTCTCTCCAGACTTATTCTTGTTCTCTATTATACAAGAATGCTGTTACATTTCAGAAAACAAGCAACCTTGTTCTGTGGAAGCACTCACTAAGAACATCTTCAGTTGGCAGCTCTGCCTAGGATCTGCTTCCCCCTCTGGCTGCCATCAGTTCTCTTGGACCCTCTGGCTCTTGAGGCAGTCTGCAGTGCAGCTGCTCCACAGCTGCAACAGTCTGCTTTCAGTCCCACCAGACTCAGGCTTTCCAGCCATGCAGCTCCGTGCAAAACAAGATTTGTCATTCAGTTCTCTTTGTTCAGGGCTACATGGTAAACAGCAGCTTGGATAAACACTTCAGTACTTCACTGTTCTGCAGTTTGGTAGATGTTACCTTACATATTTTGCCATTCACTGTTGGCTTCTTTACGCTATGATTCCATAATCTGACATTCATCTTCTAATCAAATGAACTAAGTATGTGACATTTTTGTTACTAGCAGCTCTATGAGTTCTGTTCATGTTTCTGTCCTTAAAAAACATATTTTGACCCTCACACGTCTGCATATATTATTCAGTAAAATACCATAGGTGTGTTGTTCAGAGGCCCTGTACTCTTGAATTTATCCTCAGTTCATCACTACAATGTTTTGGTTCAGTTGGGTTCCTTTAGGCTTTCATAGTATTAATTTAGCACCTATTTTGAGCACTGTAAAGCTTTCTTTCAATAATTCCTGTACTCTAAAGTAAAATGTGTTGTTGCTCTGTATCAGAGTTTTATTGGCAACTTGTTGTGAAGCATGTTTTTATAGCTTTATTCATAAGGCATGACTCAAAAGGTAATCGTGGATTTACGATTTACATAAATATGTGTGCTTTGGCTAGCTGAAAACAAGCTCAAGCCCACGATACTTCAGGTCACATCAGGATGGCACTACAGAGTCCTGCTGAGTGGCAGGTGTATCAGCCCTGCCTCAGCACCATGGAAATGAGCTTACATGACAACTGGACCACATCTGGCTAGTGCAGAGCCAACACATGGACATCTTCTGTACAAAGCATGAGAGTTTTATGAAATTAAAACTGCGTATTTCAGAACTAATGAATAAGTTCTTGTCCAAATCTCTTACTCTGCTTATTTCTTTTTTTCTTCTGTCTTTTCTTACTTAAGTTGCAAGAACAGAAGCTTATACAGTATCACTACCAAGCCCCTGCTGTGAATTGGCTTTTTGGATTTACAGGATTTACAGCACCCAGAGAGCAGCAAGTTCATAGAGACTTCAGGGACTACAGTGTCTGAAAACACTGTAGAGTTCCCAGAACTTTTACTGACCAGCACCTTACAAATCCTGGAGGAAGCACATCTTTCCCTTCCTAAACTTGGGATAGGAAAAGTTGTGGTGCCTAAAAGCAAGGAACTCCTCTTTAATGGCTGATGTTGAGGCAGAGGCAACTTTGCTCACAAAATGAGGTGTTGGTCAATTTAAAATAGAATAGAATTTAAAAGCAAAGAAATAGTTGTTCCAATTGTCTGATCTATGTAAAAGCACAGAACAACATAGATTCTCCTGCCTTAAAGTCATATGTTTTGATTCACCTCCAGTATAGCCCTTGGAAAGAAACTCCACTTTGTTTGAAATTTTGGAGGTGTAGGGTAATGCCTAATCAAATTTGCAAGTAAATTGTATTAATCTTCTACACTTCTCACTATTCCTTGCTTCAGATTTTTGAATTATTGGATTGCATAATATCCTGATGTGGTAGACTAAGGAGCGCTCTAATATTAAACATCTTTTTTAGATAAGTTTAAACCTACATGAAGTTTAGTTCTGTTGTGACAGAAGTAAGAGTCAAAGTTGGCTTTCTCCCATCTATATATTCTTTGCTAATGGCTTATTTTGGTCATGAGGGCTCTGTTATAGAATGCTTAAATCTAGAGCCACTTTCAGCTGGTCTCCACAAAGGATCTGTGTTGCAGCAATGCCTCCTTAAGGCACAGTTAATGCCTTCTGCTACCCTCACCTAGCCTTTAATGAGGTCCCCTCATGTAGAATTTTTTCCAGTTCCTGAAGAGATGCAGCATAAAGGAGCTATTGAAGAATGGAGAAATACTCCTCAGGCTGGAAGTTGTCACTTAATGTGATGTTTGACTTCCCTGAAATGAACATGAATGGAAAAGTGGTTTGAGCCAACATATAATAAAAGAAAATGTTTGTAAGGTTGTGGATACGATAAATAATGAAAAGTCAAAAAAAAAAAAAAAAGTGAAATGTATGGATGGCAAAGTGGAGAAAGACATTTTTGCCTGATGTTTTACCAAAAAAAAAATAAAAAAAAATAAAAAAATCTCCCCTTCTCCTACCAACAGCTCTCCATCTCATGGTGTCTCGTGATATTTGATATTTGCAGGGTGATATTCAGTTGCATCAAAATGAGCGTTTCAACATGTTTGAGAAAACTGGCATCCAGTTCTTGGAAATACAAAATGTTCATCTTGCTGATGCAGGAATTTACACATGCACAGTGGTGAACAGTGCTGGGAAGGCATCTGTGTCTGCAGAGCTCACTGTCCAAGGTACAGTAAAGACAGATCCACAGGGGAGCACAAATGAACCACTGTCACTGCTTAGAAAAATCTTTGGTTGTGTTTTCAATATAAGCATTTACTGTTTTTCATCTTACTCTCTCTTCATTAGATGGTACTGTGATAGTTTGGAGCATGCTATGGCTCAAAACATTGTATTGGTTTAATGGCAATAAACCGTCTAATTGCTTCTTTGTAATAACTTTCTATAAAATCATCTTTCCATCTTTCCATTTTTACTGTGGTTTTGATCTTCATATGTTTTGAGGATAGAATTTGACTTAGGCTAGGAACTTTGCAGTTGTAATTCTAAACAGTAATTAATTTTGTATTTGTTGAATAACAGCACTGGATGCATGTTTATACCAACTACCTTTTGGAAAACAAAATTGTATCTGTATTTGTAGAACTAGGAAAGTAAAGTACAGGAGCATAACTTTAAACAGTAAGAGATAAAAATAAGTTTAATGAGTTTAAAATTCAGGTTTCTCAACTCCAAAGTCCACTCTGTCTTATGTCCCTACAGTTAAAGAAAATAATGTATTTGTATTTGTACTTGAGGATATTCTATTCCATATATGCTTTACCATATAACAGTTCAATTTGCAGTTTGATGATTCTTATTTAGCCTCAAAATCATAAAGCCTTCGGCAACCATACTAAAGAGGAATTTCATCAGTCAGTGGGTAAACAGCTGGCTTAACAGTTGTTGAACCCAATGAAATAATTAAATCATCAGCTGCTGTCTTTACCTGCAGTCACAAGATCAATAGGTTACATGTGCCCCTAGCAGTGAAATTTTTGGTGAGTGCTGTCATTCTGTAAGATATCAAGAACATAAATAACACAAGGATTTTCATTTGGGATCCTCAGAACTACAGCTAGCCTTTACTACTTAAAGCTGTGTTTTTTTGTTTGTTTGTTTGTTTGTTTTAATCTGTAAGTTCCAATCTGATGAGGCCATTGTAGAAAGTTTCTATGGGTTGCCTGTTCAACTAATGTTTCATAGAAAAGGCCATAAAGTTCACTAAGCCCTTTTTTTAACATGAAACTTGATAGTTACTTGCTCTCCCTGAACTTGTGAGCTTTCTGTTATGTAATGGGTACATCTGCCCTGAGAGATGATGCAGAACTGGGGTCACAAAGTCAGTTGTATATGTTTGCTTCAGATGCTGACCACATCTCTGAATAATGCACACATTCTTTGTTGGATTAGTACAGGTCAGTAAAAGGGGCACTCAAGTCAATGTACTTGACTAACTGGATGATTCCACTTACCTAACCACAATTATATAATACCTAATTCTTTCATTATCAATTAATTTAGGTAGTAGGAGTTGCTGCAAAATGCTAGCGGAAAATCAAGTAGTTCAGAATTGCTGAATTTTCTTTTATAGCAATGTGGTCTCTTATCTCTACAATCTTGCTCCAAGGGCTTCATTTTTTTCCCCAACTTTGGAAAGAGGAGAAGGAAGGGAAAAATATTCTTTTAATTAGCAATGTTGCATGGGTTTGTTTTGTCTGCAACTGGTAGTTATTCAGCTTTCTCTTCAACATTTATTCAGTCTCTTTTTAGCTTTAATTTTTATATGAAGAATTTCAGTTACAGTTTAGTGACAGGTTTATGGGTTATTACTGACAGGTCAACTGTCAACTTTAATCTGACCAAGAGAAAACAAACTGCATACTGTAGTTTTAACTATGGAAAAAAATGGAGAGATGTGGTTGGTACTTGATCTGGAGTAGTATTTCTGTCATCCTCCTGCTGCCCCCAAGGGAATCAAATACTATCAAGGACTGGGAGAATGCATAGAGGCTTAAATACATATGACCTAAGAGACTGACTATGGGCAAATATGTGCTTACTTATATCAATAATTAGGTAACTTGGCAAACCAATGTAACTTAGCCCAGATTTCCTGGTGATGTTTCAAAGTGAAGAAACACTGATTTAAACAGGGGACCACTGCAGTTTCATTGTTGGCATGCTCAATTGTAGTACTGGTGGTTTGTCTTTCTCCCACTTCTGAATGCTCTTTGGAGTTCCCATAGGAACTGATGAACTGTTTCTTCTTTACTTCTGTCCTCCAACACAGAGTCTTTGAGATTCATAGTTCTCAAAGGACTTGAGAACTTACTTGACCTAGAAATGTCTCAAAATGGACCAAAACCTGTGTTTCAGCTGAGCCATTTCGTGTATTCTATACAAATTCTAGACATGGTGGTAGTCAATCTTGACTTCAAGGGACTGAAAATACGAAGAGTGAAGGTTCTTAAGTATGTTCTTCACTTATAATCTTTGAAATTTATGGGAGTGTGCATGGTATTGTACGTATAAGTTACCTGTTTTTTTTTGTTTGTTTTGTTTTGTTTTTATAATTTCAGGTCCAGACAAGACTGACACATACACTCAGCCACTATGGTACGTTTTTACTAGACTTTTTTCTTAGTATATACCAAGGTTCCTTCTCAGCACTAATTTTGACATTTATTGCATGAGTCTTCCTCACAAAGCCATCAATCTTTTTGGGTCAGTCTGTATTTGGAAGTCAGAAAATGTGTACTTGGAGTGAGATAGTGCCAATATCAGGTCTCCTGGTAGTATGATATAGTTGGTGGAACTGCTGTCAAAACTCAGAATGCTGGTCTCGTTCAGGAAAGCAAAATTTAGATGACTTTATGCTCACATTTTCCATGTAGCCAACAAGTTGTATAATCTGAACAAAAGCTACGTGAGGACACTCACATATACTCACATATAAATAGTACATATACTCCATACCAATTGGTCAATTTTTATTTTTTATTTTTTATCAAAACCCTAAATATTAAGTAAGTACTGGGCAGGTTTTTCTTTGCTGTCAAAAGCAAAATACACTATGGCCATATTCTTTGATATTGTTTGGAAATAGACTACAAATGTAAGGGTGAAGTAATAAGTAATAAAAAATATTTATTTTAGGACATTATCAAGATAATTAAAATTAAATAACTATGAATTATAAGAAATCATTTTGTAAAATGACTTTAATTTATGGACAGAAAATGCTGAAATGAAATGCTCTGTGCTGCCTGTGTAAGACACTTTAGTGAAGGCCATTTGCTTTACAGTCTTCAGGATGTTAAATCCATCCTCACGTGCCATGGATGGCATTTCAAAAGTACATGCTTACGTTGTCCTGACACTATGTCAGTTGCAAAGGGGATCTGAAAATGCTGTGGTACCTTGTTTAAGGTTTGTGTGATTTTTAGAAACATAGTTTAAAATAAGTTTAGTGTGATTCTCTACAGCTGGAAATCCCAATGTACTGAGTTCTTCATGGTATTTTTGCTTCCTCCATTGTTTATTCACAAATGAAAGATATTTTGTAAAATGTAAAATCTTACAGTTGTAACTGTAAATCTCATGTGCATTATTTCTATATTGCCTTTAACTCTGGCTGAAGAAAGTACCACCATAAATATCCTGAATCTCCCTGGGAGAATAAGTCAATGACACAACACATAGCAAAGCAGAGCTGGGTTAGAAATGACTTTTAGAATTTCAGATATGTTCCATTTCTGCCTTGGAAAAATATTTATGCTTCTGGAGGGGTGAGACAGACGCAGTACTCTACAGGTAACAGCTTAGGGATCAGGGCAGTCAACTTCAATGTAGGAAACTTAAATTCAAGTCCCTCAAGTTCTGACCAACAGATCCATCATACTTCTGAGAAACTCTTCCTAATAAAACCATAGATAATATTTTTACATCCATTCAACTGGTTGTTTTTTTTACTACACTCTTTCTCCCTCCTCTAGTATTCTGCCAAATTTACTGATGAGTTCCCTTTTGAAATCACCTAAGTTATAAGACACCATAATTAGAAATAGTAAATTCACTGCATAATTTACATTTTAATTTCATCTTAAAGAGCTATTTTACGTGGCATTTTGAGCTATAATTACATGTAGCCTCAATTTATTAAAGCATGTCATAATGTTACACTATGGATATTCCAGGGACTCATGTAATTACTCCCTAGCAGCATATTCAAGGTTAGTGTCTGACTCACAAAACATGTGTTACAACCTGAGCAGAGGATTTGTACCCAGAAGCTCCTCAGTTGAGACAGTGTGATCAGTGCTCAAACATTTAATGAGGAATTTCACTTTACCTCTTTCATCCATGTTTTAATCTGTCTGAGGGAAAGAGCAGTGCTCTTGTCACTCACATAACTAAAGGCAAATTGATCTTCCTCCTAAGGGCTTGGACATTTATATCACTGCTGATAATAATAATTAGTCTTTATACAGAGTCATATATCTGTAAACTTATCTTCCTTCAGCATGCCGTCAAAACCAACAACACTTGCTACTAAAGCTGCTGAAAACTCAGATTTCAAACAGGCAACTAGCAATGGGATTGCCAAAGAGCTCAAATCTAGCAGCACTGAACTCATGATTGAAACCAAAGATAGGGTGTCAGCAAAGAAAGAGTCCTTTTACATCTCCAGAGAAGCCAAAGAGTGTAAGCAAGTACAGAACCAAGAAGTCAATGCAGTATCTCTTCAAGAACCTAAAGGAGGAACAAAGGGATCTCAGGTCTTGCAGAAAACTTCAAGCACCATCACACTACAGCCTGTCAAAATGCAACCAGAACCAAAGGCAGAACCCCAGACCACTTTCGTCAGGCAGGGTGAAGACAGGAAAAGGACTGTGCAGCCCCTGATGACAACTCAGCAAACCCCATCTCTGACAGGACAAGTAGGTCCAAGGAGTAGAGAAGCAGAAAATAGAGCTGGAGCCCGGAAGGCTGTAATGGAGGAGAAGAGGGAGCCTTTGGGAATTCCTCCTCAGTTTGAGAGCTGCCCAGAGAGCCTGGAAGCATCAGAAGGACAGGAGATTAAATTCAAGAGCAAAGGTAAAGGGATGAAAGGTATCAGAGCCCTGGGGTTGGTCAGGTTGCCCTTCTGTGTGCAGAAGTAGGGAAGCTCTTCCTCCTTCACAGCAAGTTGCCCTACTCATAAAGCATTTCAGAAAAAGATGGTGAGTTTCATGTTGTTTCCACAGTAATCTGCTGTGGAAAAGATCAGGTAAGAAACTGCAATAAGTCTCTATATTTCCATTTGGGAATCTACTATTGCCCCTCATATTTGGTCGGCCCAGTGATGATCTGAGCACTTCCTAAGAGCTGAAATGAAAAGGTCAGAATTAAAATGGTGTTTAAGAGTTTTCTCCACAGTTGGAGCAGGTTCCAACCTCTCAAAAGAGTAATGAAGGTTGTATCTTACTGAATCCAAGAAGTATATTTAGAACACTTTTTTTTTTTTTTCTTTTAAGTACAATTTTAGTAGAAGATTATTTGTAAGCTTTTTTTTTTTTTTTTTTTTCTAATTTGCACTCTAAAATGCTCCTAAAAGTGAGAAATAAAATGTTTTTTATGTCTCTAGCTTTCTCTTCTCTAGGTTGTGCAGTCCCAGAATGAACAACCACTGTAACTGTTTCAATGGTAGGAAGCGTGGTGTCTCTGGGAGAAACCAAATGAGCAGGACAGGAAGGAACAGCAGAAATATCTTTTTTTTTTTTTTTTTTTTTTTTTTTCCTCTAATATCACCTCCATTTTTTTGTGTGACTTGTTTTATGAACAATGTTTAGATAGGAGTCCTGTGGTTTTTCAGGTTACCAAGCATTTGTTATTTTAAAGTTGGACTGGCTGAAAGGTTTTGGAGGATCAGAAATATCAAACTGTCTTTTGAAGATAGTCGGTGTATTACTGACTCCTTAAGGTTTATATAATTATGTATGTGTAAATTATACCTAATTTATACTAAAGCAAATAATGGAATTACACTAATACCTGTTCATAAAAATTCAAAGACCTGATGGTTTAGTTTCAGGGAAACCAAAACCGAATGTGGAGTGGTTCAAAGAGGGTGCACCTATTAAAGCTGGAGAAAGTATCCAAATATATGAAGAAGACGGAGTTCATTGCCTATCGTTAAAGAAAGCCTGCTTGGGGGACAGTGGATCTTACAGCTGTGCAGCTTTCAACCCCAAAGGCCAGACTTCCACCAGCTGGTTGTTAACTGTCAAAAGTAAGTAAGCTAGTGTGAGCCCATCTGCACTTTGAAAACTGTGGCTGGTCTTTACTGTGTTGCCAAGGCGTGGTGCGTAAAAAATTCCTGTTAGAATTTCTCAGTAAAGTTTAATTCTGATTCCTAGTTCTGTCACTAATGTGGTGTGGGATAGCTGACAAGCCACTTTCTGCATCAGTTTCCACTCTGACCTTTTATTTTTGTTGTTTGTATATCTAAAACCCGCTCATCACATGCTTTGTACACAGGGAGGTCTGTTCCCCATTGGAGTTTTCTATTAATGTTTGTATTTGATACAGTTTGCCAAAGATTTTGTTGTTGTTCTGCATGTAGTTCTCTTGGAGTTGCTTAGCATTTCTGCAGGACACTGCATATCTTAAATGTTTTGCGAGCACAAACTGATCCTGTGCAGTAGAGCAAGTAAGAAGAAAAGTAAAGGAATGAGAATTGCATGCTGCCAAATTCAAGTAGAGCTCCCAGTAACAAATTATTTTGAGCTTGAAGGCACTGTCTTACTGGTCTTACTGAAAGATTTTTTTTTGCCTTTTAGTAAATCCTGTCCTCATTTCTAAGCTTTTCACTTGGTTTTATGTTTTCTCCTGGAGCTATGATCATGTTTATGCAACATTTCTCTATTTGCTGTGCCTGAGGTTAAAGAAGGATACCCAAGATACTCTCACTTTCCATTTCATGAGACACCTGTAAACTGCATCCTTAATTCACCCTGTTTCACTGCCAACTAGGGGAAACTGGGGAGAGAGGCTGGGAGAATACAGACAAGTAGAATTTTCCTTCTTAATCTTTGCACTGAGCTCTCTGGCAATATGTTGCATACCCTTCTCATAATTGGCTGCAACCGGTGAAATCTGGAGCAGAAAACCACCACCTAAGAAACAGCTTGAAGGCTGGCAATGCCTGCTTTGTAGATTATGAAAGAACCCCTTATTTCTACCAGTTCACACTCAAAATGATTTAAATTTCCCAATAAAACATATCACTGTGGTTTTGATTTTTTTTTCTGGTTGGCACAGGATGAATCTATTAGCCCAGCCATGACACCTAACCATACCTAGAAAAGTCACTAAGTGGTAAAGGTCATTTTGTCAATTTGGGTTAAAGGAACTGTTTTCATTTTGGTTTTAAGGGCCTAAAGTTGAAGAGGTTGCTCCATGCTTTTCCAGTGTCTTGAAAGGATGTACTGTGAGTGAAGGGCAAGACTTTGTGCTGCAGTGCTGTGTAGGAGGCATACCTGTGCCTCAGATCACATGGCTTCTCAATGGTAAGGAACTCCCTGGTCTGCAATACGTGCATGCACCCACTTACATTCACAGTCTCAAATGCCACTCTAATCACTAAATAGCATGGCTGTGAATACTGCACTCTAACTCACCGCAATATAATACACTAGAACCTTTGAAGAAAAACAGTTTATATTCTCATAGTATGCAAGAAGGATAGTGGATTTTTGTTTGTTTGTTTGTTTTCTGTTTTACTGCAGTTTTCCAGTATGTCCAGGAGGGGACTCTAGCAACAACATTGTATGCAGATGGTTTTCCTGGGTTTCATTAAATGAAGTTTTCACCATGCTGCAACAAAATCTGTGTTACTACTGTATGCTGAATCCTGTGCTACCCCCACTCCTTTGGTATGAGCCTCTGCTTAGAGAGTAGCAGGTTGGCATCATGATCCCACAGGAGAAGTAAATCCTAAGCTAAATAAGTACTTTATCACCTTCTAGGATTGGAAGGAAATCTGTGCCAGATTCCACTCATCATTCAGCTGGGCCGGTCATAACTGTTTTTAGCATCCATATGCCTAAGATAACAAAATCACAGTTTTTCTCATTGCTTGTCTACTAGGAAGATGTTCCTCGAGATCCCAGTTCTGTACAAGAATGCCTGTAAAAAGTTGATTAAAAAAGGATACATATTTTTTATTTTATTTTATCAGGCTCTATAAACTCCTCCCATGTTCTAATTAAACAACTGAGCATGGAAGCTTCCTTAACAGTCCCCTCTTTATAGCAGAGTTGGACCCAAACTTCAGTATTTTGCTTAGATTTCAAACAATTTCAGAGATCCAAGGACTACATGCTTTGACTAAGGTCTCTTGCAGTTTTGAGTCACATCTATTAAACACCAGACAGATTTATTCAGCTTAACCCTCAAGCGCCTCTGTTATTCCTGAAGTGCAATTGATTTTTTGCAGACTCCCACAGGCTATCTATCTTTGTGTGTGTGTGATTTAAAGACAAAGAGTAGCATGCTTTGCCATAAAGCTGTTTCCTCTAGGATTGTTTTAAAATGAATTATTTGTACACGATCTCTGCTTTTCTTAAGTTGTTCAGAGTAAATGGGATAACTCAAAAAGGTGGCAGGGCAAATGAACCATGACCTTGAGATCGGTATGTTCCCACAGCCTGGCCTGTTCTCCTTCCCAATAGCTCCACGTCTAGAATAGAAAGGGCACTGCTTTATTTACAGCATGAAACATGTGAATGAAAGCTCAGACATAATCCCATTGGAAAGCATTTGTTTCTCTGAAGACTACTTTGCAGTTCCTGCTTTGCAGACTGGGTTACAATCACTGTTGCAACTCAATAATTGTGTCCTGAAGCACCGAGGGGACAACTCCTACCCATGGGGTCAACCTTTTCAGCTTCATGTTCCAAGGGTATCCCATGCCCTATGCAGTTCCCTGAGTCACTGAATGATGTAGTTACACCTAGCTGTCATCCACATCACGCAGAGCATCTTCCTGTCTCAAATGGCTTCAAATTCTGTGTTACATTTTATCAGGACCAGACATAACGTCACCATCGACATCACCATGCTATCCAGAAAGACATTGTCTCCTGAAAAAATGTAGCCTAGAGGTCAATAAACCACAGGTTTCTGTAGGCCTTCAGTATGCACTGCGCTCACTTGCCATTTTTCAGTATGTATGTTCTGCTTTGACCTTCCTCCTTTGAACTCAGCTGAGTCTGCCCCTGTTCAGGTATAACAACATTTTGATTGCATCCAAGCTTCTAACTGCAATTGTATCAGTATCACAAGGAGGCATAAGCATGGTGGGTTTTTTCATATAGTTGGAATTTAAACCATTTACAGTTCTGTAGGTGAAAGCTAGCTCTGCTCTTAAATAAAAAGGCAGTGATAATTCTGAGTAACAATAGCACAACAAACTATCACAATAATAAAATATAAGAACGTCATTATTTTAAAGATACAAGTACACTTCTTTTATTAAAGACTCCTATAATATACCACTATATTTTAATGTTTTCCTGTTTTGCATCTGATTGTGATACATAACAGTTTGTATACCATGTTGATACAAACTTGAATGGATTATAAACAGTAGTTTAGTGCTGCTAATTCCATATACACCCCTAGGGTCGTAATTCTACCTAACGATCAAATTGGATATAACGATCTCCGTTTGAAAGCAAACTTTTCCTTCCTGTCTACAAGCTAGCTCAATACTACAAACCAGTCATCTTTATATCCATAACCAAATAAAGGAGAAAAGTGTGTTTTCAAAAAAAAAAAAAAAAAAAAAGAAGAGGCTAGGCTGGCCAGCCCTTGACACCAAGCAGCATGTATGCTGCCCAATTTGCCTCTGAGGACTCAGGAATCAACAATACCTGAGAACTAAAAGATTTACAACAGCTCATTACATGCAAGTACTACTTTTATATACTGACTATTTTTACCAGTTGTGACTGCATGCAAATTTAAAATATTTTCCAAGCCATACATAGACTGACCTCTCTTTTTAGGGCAACCAAGCCAAAACAACAGATAATGTAAGTGGTGCATTGTCAATAATTCTTAGAATCTGTAAGGGCAAGGAGTTAATTCCACATTCATCTAAGTTACACAAATACGAGCCACTTGATTGGACTGTGGATTATTTTATAGCTCCTACTCTTCTCTGCAGCTTTAGCATCCTCAATTTCTTTTTTATGCTTTTTCCAGGCCTATTATAATGATTTAAGTATTTGTTTCAACTTTTTAAAGACATTTCTTTTGTCCTGTGTCTCTAATTCTGCATATTACATTAAATTTCCATCTGAATCTTCACCAATTTACTTCACCGTTTTTTTGTTGTTTTGTTTTGTTTTGTTTTTGTTTTTGTTTTTAATTCCCCAAAAGTAAAATTTTTGTGGTTTAGTTCTGGCCTCACCAAAGCCTTATGCACATGCTCTTTATGACAGTACTTCAGTATGTAAGTTCAATTTATTTTAGCTTCTTTAAATGCTTTATTGGTAACTTCTTTTTAATTTACAGGGATAAGGTCCATTTCACTTTATTTCAAATATATTCTTTTTTCTTATTTTTTTTTCCAAAGTTAAATTGAACATCTTTCTGATGAATTTTAAAACAATATGATCACAACTTTAAGCAGAACAATTCTCTGAGTAGTGTTTTGTTTTAGGATAGCTTTATGATCTGTCCCGAAAGCTTTTAATAAATGGGCCAGGGGAAAATTTCCTTTCTTCTGGCATAACATGCCAGCAGTAAGGTATTTTTTGTTATTGTTTCTTCTGCCAAGCTGTCATGGAGATTTGACTGTTCTGTCTCTAGAGAAGGCAACATTTCACTACTGGGAGAGTTGTTTTTATTAGATCAAAATATAAGAACAATGGATATAACTTAGAATCTTGCTGTAGGTTATTCCTCAGAGCAGAAATATTTTCATTTGTTTGCTGGGGTCTGATGAAAAGGCAGAGAAGTGCTAAAAAAATAATGGTTTAGTTGAGTTGGAGTGAGAAATGGGATGCCCTGACAAATTTCAATTTGAGGACATGGTAAAGGAGACCACATTTTCTTTTTCCACATAGAACATTTATCGTATTCATTTGTTTATTTATATAAAAAAGAAAAAAAAAAAAAGTCCAATTTTAACGATGCAGCTTTTATCCTGAATGTATTTCTGACCTGGTTATCAATAGCATCATTGGGCACCATTTATAGTTTCAGGGTCAGAATCCCAGGCAGGATCCCTGTCAGGTTAGATACCCTAAAGTCAGACCAGGAAGGTGGTCCAGCACCCTGTGCCCTCTTACAGAAAGCTTTCTTTGCTTGAGCTTCAGTTCTATATGTACGTATTTGAATGTAATGGTATTCCTGTATGCAAAAATATGTGATTGGAATTAATTGTTACAACAGCCTGTGTAACTGAATGAAAGGCATCTCAAAGGAACCAGCAATAAGAATACGTGATCTGCGAAGAAGGTGAAGTGAGTTTATTCTAAAATCTGAGTCTTCTGGGCAGTTGATTAAATATTTGCCCCAGTTTTTCATGCTGTAGAAAATCTGCTAATTTAACCAACAGATAACTTTAAAGAGAAATAAGGGAATGAGATCATCTACGCAGGCATTATATAGTATTTTTTAAATATTGGATCATGCTGATTTGGGTGCATCTATGCAAATTTCCAAATTAAACTTCAGATGTGGATAAATAGTGCATAGATAATAACTGTCTCCTGCTGACGTTGAAAATCAGAGATGAGAGAAAAATCTGTATCATCGTTTAATTTATCCTGCTGATTGTGTGGAGATGGTTTTTAGAATCCCCAGAGGTTTTTTCCCAAGTGTTTTTAAATGACTTTGTCAATTAAATCAATTTTGATCTTTCCTTTTGACTATGATCTCCCAAGTGACAGATGTCTTTGATACAGTCCTGCACAATTTCTCTGCAATTTCACCCTCCTCTCAGATGACCCTAGTTTCTCTTCCAGCATGGTGTTTATGCAGATATCAGGCCCTCTTAAGCGTTGCATACACCGGGAAAGCAACCAATGATGAGTCAGTAGTGGAAAATATTTAATATGGGGAAAACAGATTGCAGAAGCATTTCAGAAAGTAAGGCTGAGATTGATGATAGTTCCCAAAACAATAGCAAGGCGACTTAAACCAGCCTACACTAACATTTAAGCATGTTCCATACCAATTCAAGGAACCAGTTTCTTAAAATGAACTTCTTTAACAGTCGTGTCACTATAGACCAGACTGTACCTGTCTGCTACCAGACTATACATACTTTAGTGTAGATTGAATGCCTGGTAAATCAGCCTCTTGGCTCCATCCTAGATTTTGCTGCCTCTCTTGGAATGTCTTCCACTGCAAAGTACTTAATTTAAGGGACTTCAAGTGCTTCAGCATGCCCTTTTGTACATCTGGACAGTAATACCAGTATCTTTTTTTCAGGCAAAGTACTATTAGATGGAAGCAATGTCTAAGTAAGCACACAATGTCTAAGTAAACACACATTTATTCTCTTATCTGTCTGAAAGAGAATCTCTTCAAAACACAAAGATAAACTTTCTTCCTCTTATTGCTTCTAAAGGTGGCACCCAATAAACCTAATGAATGGTGAGATTTGTCTGAAGACCATATTCTGCTTTGTGCTTGGGATGTTTCTGTTTGTAGTCACTAGAGAGCAGTGGCTGTGCATTCTAATATACTGACCACTGTTAGGCATCCAAATTTCACTGAAAGCAAGAAGTGTTTTTGAAACATATGGCTGATGTATTAAGATATTTGTCTCCCTTTCTGTCTGCAGAACAGCCAATTCAGTATGCCCATTCCACGTTTGAAGATGGAGTCGCAAAACTGACTGTCCAAGATGCCTTACCGGAAGATGATGGCATTTATACCTGTCTGGCTGAAAACAACACAGGACGGGCATCATGCAGTGCTCAGGTCACTGTCAAAGGTGAATACTCAGTTTCATGTAATTACAGCGATGATACCTGCCACAATCATTTAAAAACAAACAAACAACATTAGATCATTAATGAAGGTGATTGTAAATGTACTCCATGTGTTTCTTAGCTCTTCTCTGCAGGCTTGGTTTTCTCCTCTTTGGAAGTGTGTGAAACTTAAATGTTTAGGGACTGTTAAAAATAAAGTTATATGTATATTGCTGAAAAAGATATTAATGTTCTGATATTACCAAGAGTGGCTTAATGTGGTAGAGAGCAGTGAAGCTAAGGTTTGGAAGAAGTCTATCAGTGTAGGAAAGGACTGTCTCTGCTGCAAGAAAAGAAAGCAGCATCACCAGTATCACCTATCAGGAAGAAAGTGCTGTGATGAGAAGGCTGCTGCCGCCCCTTTTGCTTGAACAGAGTTCTCTCAGAGAACAGGGCTAGGGACTGCAATTATGATAGCAAAAGTCACTGCTCAGCTGCCAGGAGTTATGAGAGGGAAAGATAACTCTGAGGAGCTATGTGCTAGCTAATTGGAGGAAGTGTATCTCCAAATGAGCAGAATTTTGGTAGTGTACCAGAAGAAGGACGTAGTGAGCAACTGAGATGATCTGTCATCTCTGAAATCTAGGAGCGTCTTCTTTGCAAATATCAATATTTTGATACCCTCATTGTTGATTTGACATATTTCATTTGTCCATGAGTGACATTATTCTGCACTATGATCTGGATAAACCCAATCTAAAACAACAGAGATCCCATCTTGTCAGAATTCCATGGGTAAATTGAACAGTGAGAGGTAGTATCAATCAGCATTATTTTTGTTATTCTTATAATCTCACGTGGTATCATGTTATACAGTTGTTTTGTTCTATGGCTGCAGATGATCAGATTCCACCTCCCTCTACATTCAAGACTGTATTTGGTATTTGTCATCTGCATATTATTTTTTTTTCACAAAGTTATAATAGTTTGCTACTGCTTGTCCAGCAGACATATGAGTGACAGCTGCCAAGGGAAGTATTCCATTTTTCTAGGACTAAATAATGCCTGCAGCAAATTAGTGCATGTATCTTAGTGGGAAATGTATCCTGATTCCTGGGATCCCTGGATTTGTCTTGGTTTGCCAATGTTCTGTGGTGTTTGTCTTCAGCACTTCAGTGATTGCCTGCACCTATTCATTCTATGTGAATCCACTTTAAACTCTAGGCAAGCTGAAAAATGAAAACAGAGTAATTGTGGTAAATCTATGAGTTAATTTCTTGATTACAGAATGGGAAATGCAGTACCTACCCTACCCCCTCAAAAAAGGCATGAAGTAAGAAAACATTGACTTCAAATAAGCCTGAAACTAATATGTTCTCAAATATGTTCTCAAAGCCATCGTTTATAATTTCTCTGAAGCATTTCATCTGCATTAGCTAAGGGGCAATAGAGAGAACTGCACCTCAAGGGAGCAGTCTTTGACATGGGACCTGCAGATTCTTCACTGGGACAGAATCAGAAAAGACAGAAAATTCTCACTAATAATTTCTGAGTTATTTTAGGGTTGACATACAATGCTAAAGTGGGAGCACTTAGTGACCTAGCCTTTCCCTAGGTTCCTGTACTCTTCTGAGCTATTTCAGGCTATTTAGGCACTGTTGCACTGATTTGGATTCCTCTTATACTTTGGCTAGTCTGGGGCTCAAAAGCTGCAATGCTACAGCTACTCTACTGTGGGGAGTTAGTTCCTCTGTTCTGCATCCCATCCTGTGAAAATAAGCATACAAGCCATTTTCTAAATATACCACGCATCTCATTAAAAATAACAAATTAAAAAATCCCAGCACCTTAACAGTCAGGCGTAGGTTACATTCAGGTCACCTGAAATGTATTTTCAGTGATTATATACTGATGGTGATAGTAGACACTGAGGTTGAATATTAATATTATTCAGCTTTTTGCAAAGTCTTTGACCTTTTAAGCTAGTTTTTTTATGAATAGAAAAATGTGCCGAGGAGAGGTTAATTGACTTGGCTGTACATATAATGAGTTAGTTATGGTGCTTTGCCGTAGCTGTGGCAGAGGACGTATATGGACAAGATGACAAGTGGTAATAACTGGTATAGTTGGAATTAAGGCCAACTCCGAGGCACAGCAACTGTTCTTCAGGTCTGCCTCATACCTCGGATAAGCCTTCTGACATGTAATTGTCTATGTCAGTTAACAGTTCACTGACAAGGAACCAGAAGTGAGACCTACCTGTAGCAAAGATATATCAAAGGGATATTTAACCACCTGACATTCACACCAGTTCCTGGCTGTGCTACACAAGATTACAAGGGTGAGGGAGAGCAGGAAGACGGATGGGACAAATGATGGGGTCAATTTATTATTGTTCTGTACTGTGTGTAGAAAGCTTTTTTTTTTTTTTTTTTTTTTTTTTTCAAACAGAGATTGCATGTAAGAAAGGCAGTTTCCTTTTTCCAGTGTATCAAGCTGGAGTGCTTGTTACACAAGGTCTGACTATCAGAATGTCCTTCTGTCCTACAGTTCTGCCCATCTGTAGATGACAAACAAAATATCTGACCTAGTGCAGCTCTTCTTTCATCATGTGGACTTGAGCCTCCTCAAGCCAGGCAGAGGCAGCCTTGATTTTAAGAGGGAGTGCACAAAGCCTGGCTGGCAATAGCAGTAGCACATGCTTGGAGCTAGGAGAGTCCTATAGGCTCTGGTGCTCTGCAGCCCTCAGAACTGTTTTGATGATACTGCTCTTTTGTACATTGCTTTCTTGAACAGAGGCCTAATGCTGCCTCCCTCAGCGAGCAAACACTGTTCAGCAAATGCTGCTGCTCCTGCTCATTGGCTCTTGACCTCATTTCTTCCTCCCTGCCAGCGCTGCACTTTCCTGATTTCACACCTGTTCCTCTTTCTCCCCAGCCACTTTCAGTTCACAGTTGTTGTTGTTTTTTGTTATTTATTTATTTTTTAGTGCAGCCTCACCAGCATAAATATCTATGTAGGTAAACTAGTAGCCCTTGTAATCCGATTACTGTAGTCATTCATTGATCATTGGACAAGCAGATTAGAGTCACCTGAAAGCCTGTCAGAGTCCCTGCTCTAGTAACCAGTTTATCTGAGCAGTGAAGGGAGATGTTATCTGGAAAAACGGTTTATTTTGTTCCTGTCGCTTTTCTGTCTGGTGTGAGTGGGACTGTGAAATATAAGCAGGTTGAAGAAAGGCTTTCAGGTAGGAGTCTTTTCTTCCACTCATTAGAGACACTGTCTTTAGGTCATGGGTTATTTTCCTTTCTATCTCAGAATGACCTCTCACAGACAGTCATCTTCTAAAGGAGGTAATCACTGCGATAAGCAACCTCTCTTTGAATCCTTAACTGAGAGGCTACAGCTTGCTTTCTCAAATTTTTCTGCCTAAGGTAAGTGAAGTGTGATGTCTTACTTGCTTGGAGTGATGAAATAGTTGTGACAGTTTTTCAAAGCCAATATTTATTTGAAAATAATTTGCTGTATTTGAAGCGTAACATAAATATAAAGGACTGTAGAAGACTTTCCAAAACACATGAGTCTAGTCTTGTTAGATGTCCAGAAGGCATTCCAGACCAGTAGCCTGGTGGAACTGTTTGGCTACGAAGAACTGGTTCAGAGCACTAAATGAAAACAAGGTTTTTTTGTTACTACACTGAAAGGTCAGAGGTAAGCTGTTGTAAGCAGAGCTAATGTTAGATATCAAAGAAACTCTCTTCCAGTGCTTTCAAGAGTGTCCTAAAGTTCTTGGTCCAGCACTCTGCATGGGTCAGTAACAGCTGTAATCCTTGTAAGGCTGAGCTGCTTTTTTTAATAAATTGCCTTCTTTCAGTACATCAAGACCAAACATGAAGCACAATGCTAACTAGACACCAAAAATGAGGGACAAAAGCAAAACGTGTGGAAGCTTTTAATGATATAGGATTTGTGCCATCAATATAAACAAAGTTCTCTAAAGACAGCTTCTTGATATAAGCCATTTCCAGAAAAAGGGGAACCAAATTTGGATGCAAATGAGGGATAAGTGATTGCAGAATGAGCAAAAGTTAAATGGCAGGAATTGTATTAATTAAAAACAAAGCTGACAGAAAAAAAAATAATAATAATAATATTTAATTTCAAAAGAAAAACAACAAGAAACCCCCTTACACCTGATGGTGTTCTCAGCTGTGAACATTTAAATATTGTATACCATAATGACTGAAAACAGATGGTTTTGTTAACAGTCTTAGGAAGGGCCCTGTGCTGGTCCAGGGGTAAGCTCCCAATCTGGATTGCCAAATTCTGTGATGCTTTAGCTTTAACTGAAAAGTGGAAGTCGTTAAAAACACATAAAGCATGGTAACTAAATATACACCTGAGTAATTTTGAAAGCATGGATATGATGTTACCCCAAAGAATGTTTCCAAAAGCAGCTGATATGGATTAGCTAGTGGGAGTTCAGTCAGGCATGAAATTATCTTATTGAATTAGGTTGACTGTAAAACCTTACAGAAATCGTTGTGCAGTAGATTTGAGGTAGGCAAGCTGTGGGATGGGAAGAAGCCCTGATCAAAATTAATGGCTGACAGTTGGTTCCAAAACATAAGTGAGTTGGGAGTGGGTGGTTTTTTGTTTGTTCCTTTTGTTGGTTTGGAAGAAAATGGACTTGGTTTCTATCAGTAAGCATCATTTCTGTTTGCATTGATTTTCTGGACTTTCTCCTGATTTTTCACGTGGTTATGAATTTACCCAGTTTATTTTACTTCTATGTATCATATTCCAACCTAGCTTCACTGAACTTCCTTACCATGCATATTAGAGTAACCTGAATTTATCAGTCCTTTTTTTGTATATATTGCTAAACAAATGTCAAAGAGCAAATATATTTTAGTCACGTTTTTACGATCAGTCATGACTACATCATATGGAGTACTCACCAATGAAAAATTTAGTCTGCAGACTGGTTATGTAACAAAAATGCCTATATACCCAAGAACATCACAGGTAAAAAGGCCAAGTGCTAGAAGCAACCTGTTATAACAGGTAAGCTTTTCATACCTAGTGCCTCATACTTAGGCAGAGTGAGAGATATAAATGGAAGCACACCTGTAAGTTTTATGTTTACCTCTAAACTACAAATCAAAAAGTGGAATACATCTTTAACCAAGCAGTTTCCCAAACTGTGAATTAAAATCTTAGGGGCATTAAGACAGCTTATAAGGATATATCTGTGCCTCCTCTTCTCACTGTTTAAGGCAATTTGCACTTCTGTTAGCATGAAGTTTTGTCCCTTTCTATTTATGCCTCTTGGATTTAGTAGCAGAACTGTTGGCAATATTTTAGAAGCCTCTTGATTACCAGCATTACTCGCTGATGCAAAACATATATACAAATAAGCATAAATATGCTCCAGTGCAAAAATCTCATAGAAGTTTTACTTACAGAAGTAAAATCCTTGCATAAACAGAAGAGTATAGCCAACAGTTAGGGAAAAACAGAGGGCGTCAGTGTCCAATAAGATTTTTGTCATGTATCCAAGAAAATAATCATTAAAAAATGACTCTCAATCAGAGGACTCAGTGAACAAAATAGATTGGTTTGAGAGGAGGGTGATGTGCTTGTTTCTGCTGAGTATAAATGAGAAAACTTTTGTGAACAGCATTATCAATAGTCTAGGGAAATGGGACAACCAGGAAAAGTATTTATGATTGTATAAGCAAGGGATATTCAGTACGTGCAGAGAGAGAGGGACTATAAAGGGGAAAAATGAAGAATTACTTTATGAACAGCGCTATGCAGGGGGAAAAGTAGGGTTATAGGGAGAGGAAGGCCAAAGAGGAAAAGGGGAGATGGGTTTGCCTCAGGGAAACATTTGTGTTTGATTTAGGTGACTACAGATAAATCTGGAAATTTTAAGTACATAAGCTGGAGTATATAAGGCCAAGTAAAGATAGTGAACTCTTGAAGGTATAGTTTAGTCATAAAAATTTGTCAATGTGTTCTTTAGGCATTTTACTGGGTTACAGTATAGATTCTAGTATTAGTATTCTAGGTTATTATGGACACCCAAATTGAAAACAAAGCTTCTCTGAGTAAACTGAGTAAACCAAACAAGTCAGACTCTCGGGAATTCCATTTTCATTCTCATTTCTTTCATAGCGCTACTAATTTTCTGGAGGAAAACTAAACAGAACAACAGCAAAAATAATATTTTTTTGTCCAAAGCCTTTTCTCCCAGATGAAAACATGAAGAGAGTAAGGTTTCTTTCCTATGTGCCAAGTCCAACCTAGCTGTTGGCAGGGCACTTCCACTAGGCATAAATGCTTAGACCCATCTTGCTTTCTGCCCTGTCTCAGCCAAAGGCAACTACTGACCTTGGTGAGCAGATATCATGAAATTAGACTGTTGTGGAGAGATAATATTGAGAAGTATCCCATCCTTGTCCTACTACAAAAATGTCATTTCTTACTGAGTCAAGAAGAATTAGCAGCAAACCTCTCCCTACAAACGCAGGGCCCCACGCTGACTATTAGCAGGTCCTGCTTTGTCCTCAATAATTTTGCAAGTCTATGCAGTTCTCTTGCCTTAAAAGGTAGAACTGTCCACATAACAGAAGCAGCATAACAGGATTTGTAGTATGAATATTTGGGTTGCAAAATGTACCTATCTAGGCATATATACCACTCTAACACCCGTTTTCACTCTTCTTTGTAAAATGTAATGTTGTCAAACAATTATACTTTTAGAGGTATAAGGTTTTGATTTTAGAAATTGGAAAAATATGTGATAAAGTTTAAGCACTTTAACACAGGATACTTTGTAAGTCCTAATGAGGAAGTCATTCCTTTGAAGTAGAGGAAAGGAACACAGGGCAAGAACTTCATGTAGCTATATATTATTGGAGGTTTCCATATGGCTTCATTTTATTCAGACTTTGCATATTTTGCATATATTGTAGGTCTGCATATATTGTAGGTCTGAATAAAATATTCAGACCTACAGTTCCATGGACACACTTTGCCTTTTTTTCAGGATAACGTCTTAGTTTCCTGTTTTGTTTTGTTTTCCAATACGAATTCATCAAGAAGAGACAACCAACCACAAATAAAGCCATACTACAACAGCTCTGTTGCTGGTGTGGATTTACCTGGGGAGGGAAGGGCTAATGGGGCTTTAACTCTTTGTTAGTACCATCCTCTGGGACACTCGCACTTTATGTGACTGTTGTTCCTGTTGTGATTCCATTCCATTCCTGCTCATACAGAGCCCATGCTTTTTCTAGTGATCAAAGTGGTATCTCAGCACTTCAATATGCATTGCAGTTAAGTTAAATTCTACCTGTGTGGCCAAAGAGAAATTGACACTGGACGTGCAAAGGTAACATTCTGCCTCAGCTGGATGCACGTTTTCACTACAGAGCTAACCTGGATTGATCACACATATGCGAATCACCTTTTCTGCAGTTCTCCATGTCAGACTGGTATAATTGCATTTGCAGCAATGCTATATTAGTGCAGATATCAGAGTGAATTTCTACTGGACTAGCTAATGTTGGGGAATTTATTAGCAGACGGCAAGCTGAGCTGCTGTATAAATGCATTTCGTAGATGCACACACTCTCAGGCCTTCCATGGAGTTGCTGTCTGTGGCAGTGACAAAAGAGCAGCCATCACTTGATGTAAATAACTCACGAACAGGGTTAGTCATTAATAAGGCAGATGGTTCTGAAGGCAAAAGCAAACAGCTCTTTGACTGCAAAAACTTCCAGTGAGACTGTCGCTGCGGATTTGGTCTGCTGACTGTGAAGTGCTCTGCAGTGAACCCAGCTGGCTACTTTGTAGTCCTCTGCAGAATAAATGGAGATTTTTGACCACGTTTCTCACAAATAATGGGTCTTACTGGTATTGTCAGCCTTTTGATAGTAGGATTTCTGGGGTTACATCTCTTTCAAATGCTGTGGGCTACAAAAGCAACAGAATAGACAAAGCAGAGGTTAAAATGCAGAAGACCTGGTGACATCCCATACAGAGGGAAATACTCGAAGAAGAAAGAATGTACACAGAGCTGCAGGAGAGGCTGGATGACTATCCTGCAGTGCTGCAGTAAAATAAATATATTGCCAGACTGGATAAAGTGGAACTCAACTTCCTTTGTATATCCCTAACCACCCTGGCTAATATAGGCTTAGGCATTGTTAGTCTGGGGTTAATAATATTTCTGTGTAATGCATGCAGGGCATAGCATCCAGTCTGTAACTACAAAGCATCCCCCAAGGATATTTAAGCCTTTCCTCCCATGTATAAAACCCGATTATAACTGCAGAAATAGATGTTGGGAGTTAGATACATGAAAAACGCTGCTAGGTCATTAGATGTCTAGTTCTCATGACCAAAGTTTGCAAAATGGCATACCAACCTGAGATCTTTAATAAAGGAGAAATGTCCCTGCATGTCTCAAGTGTATAGAGCTCTCTTTTTCTTTTTTTTTTTTTTCTTTTTTTCTTTTTTTTTTTTTTTGTGCCAGTATAAACCAAGTTTGCGATCCTTGGAAAACTTGCAGAGCATATTTTTACCCTATCACTTCAAGCCTGAGACCAATGAGATGAGTGTCCTAATATCAATTTTCTGCCTTGTAAAAAATAATAATAATAATAATAACAGTATTACAGTATTTTTTTGAGATGATAGCATTGTTAACTTGAGATCTGGTAACAGCTGGATTTATTTACACTGAAAATATTTGGAGAGGTGAAACTCTTTTCAAAATGTCTAGTTCATCTGGCCAGGCTGCTTTACAGCTCTGGCTGTATGCATATGTGTGAATCTGACTTTTTCTTTGAAAGATTTTAGTGAAATCTGCTGCTTCTCTCTCTGAGCTCGCTCACATGGAGAGCTCTTTGAGTTAAGCATTCCCCTCAGCTCAGTTGACATATTAGCCTCAGAGCCAAAATGATATTTAAACACCATAAATGGTAAATGTTGCTGAGGCAGTTCTTTTGCATGGCTCACGCTAGGCATTAGTTGGCAGTTAACCATGTGATTCTGGCAAACAGATTCCTTGAGTATAATTAAATCTCTCATAAGACTAAACAGCGTGTTTGCAGTGTTCTGAACATAATGCAGAAAACTTTCTCTTCTTTGCGTGTCCCTGACCTGTAACCAGTTGTAACCCTGATCCTCTGCAGCTGAGTTATTGCACTGATGGTGTATATGTTCAGGGCTGTAGCTGACCCTGCTCAAGCAGGGGGTGGACTAGACAGTCTCCAGAGATCCCTTCAGACCTCTACTTTTTGGTTATTCTGTGCAGTGTAAAGCATGCTGAAGTCCTGATATTTCAACAGGAGATGTCAGCATTCTGCAGCTCATATTAGTAAGTCTTCAGTACCTCTGGGCAGGCAAACAAGCAAGCAAATTTCTTAGAACAGACCACGTCCATAAAACGTTAACTGTTTTAGCTAGAGGACAGGTAGAACCCAAATTCAGTCTTTGGAAATCTTAAAGTTTGTGTCCTTATCTGGACTTTCTGCTTCACACTATCTTCAATAGCAAATCTAGGAATTAAAGTGCTGTATTGAGGCTATTGACTCATTTTTTCCTTTTGTGTACATAAATTTATCTTTTACCTTAATAAGTAAATAGTTAGTACTTGCAGTTATATGTGTATGGTACAACTGATTTGTAGTGGGCTAACTTCAGAGCAGCATAAATATTCTACTGACTTTTTCTTTTATGTATACACCTTCAACACAATAACCCACCTCTGCTTATCATTCTACAGTATAAATGTTTAAAGTGCTGTTCAAGCACCAAGTTCTGATTCACTAGGTCTAGGTTTTTAAAAATTCAAGTGTATTTTTGCTCGGGCCCACAGCTAACATTAATATTAGTCTTGCAATAATTTCCTGTCTGCAGCTATGTGGAGGTTAAATTGAAGCAAAGTATTTTTGAAATTGTGGTTTAAGAAAAGACAAAGAATAGAAAAGCATATTTTTCACCTTAAATTCCTATTAGTAGAGGTTAATAAATAGATGTCTGATATTGTAGCTGTAGAGGGATTAATTTACTATTGATTGCACAAACACATGAGAGCAGTGTAAGAGATGGATGGAAAGTTTTGTATCTGAGGCAATGAATCTCTTCACCATTGCCTTCCAAATATGCTGAGAGTCTGTCTTTTTGTTGTTTTTGTTGTTGTTGTTTTTTTTAAAAAAAAAAAAAGAAAGAAAGAAAAGATAACTGGAAGGGTCTGAATTCTCCTTAATCTCTGTGGATTTAATGCACTGTTGTTGTTTTTTAAACACAGATTCGAATGCTCATTAGAGCGTCTTTCTAATTAAAAAATGAACCCTTAGGGGTAAGGCGATACTGTGGGAAAAGCCTATATTACACATGCTGTTTAGAAAAACATATCTGGGTATATAAGGTAGTCTTTAAATGCCTTGCTTACTATTTCTGGTCTTCCAGGCTAAGCACCAAGCTCTTTTGAGTGGCAGATGTGGAGTGTCTTATTTGTTTCCCACTGAGCTGTGCATCTTATTACTTGACGTTTTCCAACATTCATGCATATTAAAACCTGAGGAAAGGCAAAAAATGTAGGAAACATGTAAGTGGGATCATTGTGGTGGGCTTTTAAATCTGTCATCTTGTGTAATGCCTTATCAAAAGCTTGTTGAAATGACAAGACACTGCAGCTCTTCAGACACTGCCCCAGCTGGGCTTTTGCATTATGCCAGACCACAGGCACTGTTAGACTTCTTGAGCTCATAATTTTAGTGGAGCCTTTGCGAATTCAGTGCTCTATAATCAAGCTTTGAGAAAATCACAGTATTTTTTTGTATTATCTTGCCTGATTTGACCTGCGTGAAACCAATAGTTGTGCTTAAAAATTGTGACTTTTTATAAGCTACTGCAAACTAAACTAGTCGCAGTCTGAAAAAAAGTTATTGAAATGTACCTGTGTTTTATCAAGCCCATGCTATCTAGTGCTTTCTGATGTTTCTCACAAATTGCTTTGGCATGATTCGCATAGGGTAAACTCCCTGCAGAAGCTGACTGGGCAAAGGAAGAGGAGGGAGGCAATTAGCTATCAGGGTAGAAATTTTTGTAGTCCCTATGACAGTATTGCTATGAGTTAACTCTTATGTTCCTTCTTTTCGTTCTTAAAGGTAAACCTACTCCTAATTGGAAGCAATAAGAAGTAAGAGTGGTGGGGGAGATGTTAAATGGCTGTAGGTGATTAGAGCGCATTAGCATAATAGGAAGAGATCGGATCTCCTCTATTTCACAACCACTTGATTAAGCTTGAGGGTGGGTAGGCATATAGCAAAGTCATGCCCTCAATGCCAATGTCAGACTATTTTCTTTAGGTTCTGTTTTTTTTTGTTTTGTTTTTTGTGCCATGTGTGACATATTTTTATTGTCTGCAGTTTTGGCTGCAAAAATACCCCCATGGTGTTGTTAAAGAGGATGTGCTCTTTTTTGGTTTTGTGTTTTGTTGTTGTTGTTGTTGTTGTTTTTTTCAGTCAGAAACATAGTGGCTAGCAGTACCTGAGCTTGGAGGAGTATCTGTGCTTTCCTCTTTCTCTTCCTCCTGCTTTAGACTCTGCAGCTAGATGAATGTTGTCTGCAGCTCAGTGAATGAGTAGTGTCTCTCTTTTCCCAAGTACCCTCCAAAATCAAATTGATTTCTCTTTTTCCAAATGATCTGTAAAATTTAAGAAAATCTTAGGTACATTAACATAAGCTGTGAAAATGTACACCACTGCTACCTTATGGTAAAACTGTGAAATGTTAAAGCCTTTGTCGGAGGAGCACTGAGTCATTGCATGCTGCTATGTAATAAATTAACAGCTAAAAGCATTTACAAGCCTCAGAATTTGAAAATAGTTAAGATTCAGACCTTGTAATTTGCCCTTTGCGTGATTGCATCTGAGAAAATGCAGCGATTTTAGACTAAGACTAAACAAAACTAAATAACTTATTAAAACTAACCCTGGTGTTTTGTGTAAAACATCTGCTAGAATCTAAATTTGTCAATAAATCAGTTGGTTTGTATTGCTTGTTTGTTTTGTAGTTGTTTTTTTCCTAAATCTAGAAGTCTACAATATCAGATCTTAAGGAAGAATTGTTACATGAAATGAGCCCCTATGCTTTCTTAATGAACAAATAGTGTTTAGGGACTAGAATTAAAAAATAATTTTAATTGTTGTTACCAGGTGAAAAAATAGACAATTTTGGTGATATTCTACCTAAATGATTAGTTAGAATAAACATAGGCTACAGACCCACATATAGTATTGAACAACAGTAGCATAAAATCAGATGTCCCATTTAAAAAAAATAAATAAATAAATAAATAAAATAAAATAAAATAAAATAAAAGGTAGGGGTAGAATGCTTTTGAAGAAAGCCTGTTCAAGTTGCCATGGAGTCGGTCTTTTTAGTCATGTATTTATTCTGCCCTGGATGCCAAATATTTGAAAAGGAATACAGGTTGCCTTAGCCATGACCAAGCATCTAATTTCCCATATGATTCTGACTTGGGTGTAATTTATAACTGCTTCGACACTTTTGAGCTTTTAGATGCAGAAGACTTCATATCTGTTGCTGAAGAAATGCCTTCACTGTTCCAATGCTCCAAAGAACATCAGCAATAGAAAGGGAACCGTTTTTATTCCTGATCTGTAACAGGTATCAAGAAATCATGTAGTACTTAAAGGACTGGACTAAATCAAACAGTGTACATGTTTACAACGGTAGGAATGTCTTCAGAAAGGTTACAATACACAAAGTTGCCTTTGTTTCTGTCCCTGAGGTGATCCTCAGGTTTTCAATATTTCAGACTTAATAATCAATCATAATGTTCCTCTGTGTAATTATATTCAGTTTCCCCTGAAATTTATAATGAAATAAGACTGCCATCTCTTTTTCACTTTATATGGATTTCTACTTCCCCTAACAGGTCTGTTTCTGTTTAAGGTACAAAGGGATTTTCTGCAATGCATTGGAGTAGTGAAGTAATATGTGCTAATATTGCTTAGTCCAGTAGTTGTAAGTAACAGTTTCCCTGAGTAAACAGTACAAAACCTAGGAAAATGGTGAACCGTGATGGTTAATTAGCGCAGCTGGGTTTGACCCAACTTCACATGTGTTTTCTGTACAGTATCAGTACCCACAAGCAGGTACTATAGGATGCACTAACACTGATGAACATAGTTTAAAATCAAACTTTTCAGACTACAAAGTCCATAACACTGAGCTCTGAGTGAGTCTCAGTCAGGTCCCATATTTCCATTCTCACATGCATCAATGTCTTTCTGCTCAGTGCCAGGAAAAGATCAACGTAAGCCAGCAGGACAAGATTTTGGCTAGAAAAACCTTTGCTAGAGAAGAGGAAAAACTTCCTCTCCAGGCAGCTTCCAAATTTACATAGAGCTCAAATAGCCCTGGGAGAAGCTTAACTTTTGGCCTCCAGGAAGTTCAGTGGACTTGATCAGTTAGGTGCTTTCAGCTTATTCTTATTGTAGGAATATCTGCTTTTTTTTCTGGTCTGGCACTTTATGTTACTGTAATACTGTTTTGGATGATCTTGATATACCTTTGAAAATGTTGAGGGTAGAAATAAGCAAAATGAAGTTATTTTCATGTATGGACAGAAACTCGGGTTGGCATTTTAGAGGTAAGACGTAAGAAGTCTGAACTCAAGCTAAACAAAACAAAAAGTGTATCCAAGTGACCGATAAATATTTATGACTTCCTACATTTGGTCATGATCACTACTTCGTCTCCAGAAGTGTCTTAGCTCAGGTTTTTAGAGCAGAAGTATCTTTCCTGGTCTAGTGTACCATATAGGACTCAGTTAAGTGACCTCGCATCACTGTCTCTTAATACAAGGTGGAGAAAAACATTGCAGGTACTGGAAATGTATCACAGCTAGATTTTATTTTTAAGAGTCACTAAGTTAACTCCAGCACTAGTCACTGGATTATATAGCCTAAAGAAAAAGAAAAAAGCCCCAATCCAACTATTTGTTTTATGCTGTGTGTTGGTAACTTCAGGTTTCAGACTTTCCCATCATCAATCAGTTGGCTAAGTGTAACACAAGAGTATAGTAAACTTTTTGACTGTTCTCAAATCCATCTGGCATTGACCATAAAACAGACTAACTGGTTTCTAGTTTCATAAAGTGGTAAGTCCTATATTCGTGTGAGTTTAAATTTTTAACTACTGAATGAGAGTAGCAGCAACTTATTTTAAGATTTTTATGTGAATTTAACACTGGTTAAAGGTATTGATTTGTTGTTTACAAGTTATTGTTCTTTGTTATTTTTTCTTTTTGTACCTGAGCATGTACCTGGGAACTGACTGCAAACTTCTTCGTGATATTCAATCATATGTGTTAATAATGACTTAGGAAGGTCTCTGCAGGAAAGACAGTTCCGTTCTGATTTCCTGTCTTCCTGCTTGGAGTACTGGCAGAGAAAACAGCTGTATTGGAGTGGCTTCAGTGATGTTGCCTTGTGAGAACAGAAACGAGACCACTCACTTCAAACGAGTCTGAACCTAACATGAAAGCTTGTAATGAAAATTCACATAAGAGATCACTTTTTTTCTCTTCTTGACTTCACAGAAAAGAAGAGCAGTAAGAAGGCAGAAAGTGCACAGGCTGTCAAGTTAAACAAGACTTTTGCACCCATCTTCCTTAAAGGCCTGACTGACCTCAAGGTAATGGATGGAAGTCAAGTGATAATGACTGTGGAGGTATCAGGTACGTAGACATAGAACAGTATTATATAAACATCTTCCGTCCTGCTGCACTTTTTGCCATTCTCCTCTTCTTCTAGCAGAATGTCTTTGTATTTGAAAATAATATTTCAAGGAACTAGTTTTTAAAAAGTGAAAACTAGGATGGTCTGGTCTGTTCTTCAGGGTGCATGAACATTGTTCGGTGTTAATATGTTCGGACTTGTTTAAGTGTTTCTTTACTGGAATAATCGTCAGGTCATTATCAAGTCCTGATGAACTAAAACTAAATCTCAGAGGACTTGTAATAGCCTTTGTTTTGAACAGGGCAAGACTGAATTACTGTCAGCTGGGGTAGGATTAGCGCTGCAGAAGAGAGCAGTCCTGGTATGAACTTTGGTAATAGAAACCCTTGACAGCTACCTTAGTGGTAACTAGAAATTATTTCCCCTCCCTATTGTATACATGCTTCCGTTATTCATTTGCATTTTAACTCTAAAAGACAGACTTAGAACTGTTCTACATTGCACAGCATCAGTAAGGTGAGTGAAATTCCTGAAAGTTTTGAAGATGCCATTGCAGACAGGTGGCAGACAACAGCCAAACTTGGTCATTTTCTTAATTAGAATGTGGTTTTTTGTTTGTTTGTTATTTTGGTTGGTTGGTTTGTGGTTTTTTGTTGTTGTTGTTTTGTTTTGTTTTGTGTATGTCTCTAATTTTTGTTCTTTGCAATTTTTCAGCTAACCCACCTCCTGAAATTATCTGGCTGCACAATGGGAAAGAAATCCAGGAGACAGAAGATTTCCATTTTGAGAAGAAAGGCAATGAGTACAGTCTGTACATCCAGGAAGTATTTCCTGAAGACACAGGCAAATACACCTGTGAAGCCTGGAATGAATTAGGAGAAACTCAAACGCAGGCTACATTGACGGTACAAGGTATAATGTTCTTCTCCACCTTAGGAAATGCAAAAAGGAAATAATTCTAATGTGCTGCAGGAGTGTCTATTTAAAGTAGATGAGTGTTTATAAGGTCTGTTGTGAAGGATACTAGTTTTCAGTCTCCTCATCTGAATTAAAAAGGATATTGAGCAGAAGCAACTTTAAAAAAATGATTTCACTCTGGAACATTATGTTACTATTTCAAAAATGCATTCCTGAGTCCTATTCCTAGGGACAGTGCAAAACTTCTGCTAAATGCAGCTTCAGATTATAATTATGAGGCTTACTTAGCTATGGACTTAATGTAAACCATTTAATGATGTTTTTCTTTCTAATTAAAGCACTGACTATTTGGAAAAGCTGTCTAGGAGCCAGGTATTTTAACATTAGCGGGCAAGTAACACATGATGTCTGCAATTTGAGAACTGCATGCAGAAAATTTGGCTTTGAATCTCCATGTATGATGTAAATCCCACAGTAAACACCTCCAAACTTACCTTGATTTGGGTATTCACTACTTTTCATAGGAATCTTTCATTATTTTTAAAATAAAGGATCTTAACCCCAGGATTTCAGCGAGCTGTGCCTTGAGGGGTGGGTCTGTAGTCTGTTGTCATTGTCTGCTCTGAATTCAGACCTTTCCTGAGGTCTAGCCTCAGAGTCAGTGTTATATCTTAAATGCAATTTTATGCAATGATTTATTACATGATCTCTGAACTAAACAGCAGTCAGGGTAATGTTAGTTGCCCTTGTAGCTATTCCTACCCGCATTCTCTACAGACAAATGTTCAAGATTCCTTTTAGGGCAACTTTAAAGTCCTTTTGTTTTGCCCTTAATACAAGTTTGGATTGAGCCAGTAAAGTGCCAAGTAAATGATTAATTTTAGTACTAATACAAGTGACTTCCAAAATTAAAGCCTGGTTTATTTTCAGTTTAAAAACTTACACCCTGTATGTTCAAAACAACTTTGTTTTTCTTTTTTTTGTTTCACCTTAAATTAATTTCAAGCTTGGCATTTTCTCCTGATTGTAAATTCTGTTTGTAAACTGCAGAACCTCAGGATGGTATTCAGCCCTGGTTCATTAGCAAACCAAGATCAGTGACGGCAGCTCCTGGGCAAAATGTGCTTATATCCTGTGCTATTGCTGGAGATCCTTTCCCCACCGTTCACTGGTTTAAAGATGGGCAAGAAATATTGCCAGGAAAAGGGTGTGAAATCCTGCAAAATGAAGATATCTTCACACTGATTTTGAGGAATGTGCAGTCTCGTCATGCAGGGCAATATGAAATTCAGCTCAGGTATGTTTGCTGTGAAAAGTTTATTCCATTGGACCAATTAGTTATATTTACCATCAAGCTGAAGTTCCCACCTGAACAAGAGTATTCACTTCTATCTGCACAAAACAGTAGAGCACTAGAGGAACTAAATATTTTAGAGGGATGAAAAGATCTAATCAAACTACAAGAGGAAACACAAGAGAGAAGGACAAAACAGTATGCAGTTTCTTTGGGGATCTTGAAAAATAAAGCTTTGTAGCACCAGTATGGGAAGTGATTTGGGTTTCTAGCAAGGGAAAACACAAACAGCATCTTGATTTTGGAGTTCTTTTTTATCATTTTTAGCATTTCTCTGGATATTTTTAAGGATGTCTGCTTTCCGTGAAACAGCCTGAGCAGGAAGGGCCATTCCACAAGATTATATGGTCCATACATTTAAGAGGAGAAAGTGCTCCCCTGCCATTTTGGAAATGTTTGAATTTTATACAGAAACTGCAGTCTCCTTTTTCTATCATATCTTTGAAGCAAGGCACCTTAATGTTTTCAGAATCTTGCCAGTCCTACAAAACTTGGAAGAGTTGTTTTTAAATGTATTTTATTTATTTATTTTTCTGGTAAAATAGCTGTCCTTTAAATCAAACATCACATTTGCTACTGCTTTCTTTCTAGAAGGTGCTGTAATGTTTTTCCACTTCTACTGGTGACGGTTGAACTTAATAATGTATTTCCTGTGAGGTTTTAGAAAACCAAATGTACAACTTTAAAATGATGTTATCATTCTCTGCTATTTATTGTGCATAGATATATTGCCTTACTTGATTAATATTTGTGACCTTTTATATTAAAAATTATCTGACCATCATGGACAATTGAATCTATAACCCTGGAAGAGAATTATCTGCTCTGCTCCACATGCTACTTTTTTAGGCCTGGCTGGCTTGTCCAGTAGACAGTTTAGCCAGATACCACCCAATATCACAAAACATTACCATTCCATTGCAGTTCCTCATCACCTGCACTTGCCTGTTTTGTTCTTTTTTTTTTTTTTTTTTTTTTTAGCTATAAAAAAGTTACCTTTGCTTCATATCCTTCAGACTAATATGAAATTCGAAAACTGAGTTGTTTTATTTTTATTTTCTGTCATCTTCCTAACCTAAGGGAGGGGTAATATATTTAACCCATTCAGCTCATAAACAATGAGTTTAAATTTGTATAATTATTGTTTATTTTCCAACCCATGTCAGAAATGGAATAAAGTTATTGTCACAATGATGGACATGTTACTGCATGCATATCTAGTCCTAAGGTATGTTTCCATAAGCTACTACAGACAGCCACAAACTTGCCTCTGTATATTTTGGTATTGCTAGTTGGAGAAGGTAATCACTTCACCAGAATGGGGAGCTTTAGAAAATTGTAGCTGTTTTAATTTCAAGTCTTATTACTAACACTTATGTAGGTAGAGCCATATGCAACACGACCATTTTGCAAATACACTCTTCAGTAGATTTAGACCCTTTCTACTATTTGCAATAACTTGTGAACTGACTCGTTACAGAAGAATTGGCTTGTTCACAATAAGCAAAGGTGGTCAAGGGCATGCACAATACTGATTTGTGAAGGTTATGTCTACATACATCCTTGCATCTAAGAAAAGTTGCTTTGGAGATCAGTAGTGTTTCTAATACTCAGTATGGAATTAACACTGGCAGGACTAGAAATGGTGGTTCAATTGCTTTAAGGTTGCTAACCTTGCTAACAGGAGAGAGCAAGCCAAGCTGTGAGCATTGCTACCTTCTACTTGTATGTGTGTTGGTGGTTTCACTTGAACTGAAAGAGGATGAGATATTTCAGCAAAACGTCATGGATGGAAGGAGGAAAAAGAAAGGGATGAACAAAGAAGTGCCAGGAAGGCTTAGTGTAGGACTTTGATGTGGCTGTCTTGAACAAGGTTGACAATGATTCAGTGTAGCTGATGATCACCCTGGCCAAATTCATCAATGAAGTCACTTGTCATAGTGGAGAGAATGTTATGCCTATAAAACAGAACAGGCAGTATGCTTAGATAAGAAATTATTTCATAAAATTATTGGAGGAGAATTTTTTGGGGGGTGGGAAGAAGTAAAGCAGCAGCTAGAAGAAAACACAGCTGATTACATACTAGTTTCAGTTATTCCTTAATCACTTTATGAGACAAATAGCTGGGGATCCCACAAAGATCAGTGCATTCTTGTTGTCTTTTTCTAATCCACAATGACTAAAGCTGTGTTTGAAATCGAGCCAGGGGACTGCTGATACCTCTTTTTACCTTGCACTCATTTGTAAAAATTCTGCTACTGTTCAGGGAACAGAAAACCACATGCTTTTAGGCAATTGTTTATTGCTTATGAATAACAGAGAAGTAACTGCCTCAGGAATATTCCAGGAGCCAAATGTCAGCTGTATAACTTCATGTTTGCAGCAGAGCTAAAATAATTTTCAGCAGTGAATAATCTTGCCTAAATAGCTGTTGAACTGCTTGCATTTGTCTTGAATACTTGATTGAGAATTGTTTATATATTCAGGAGCAGTCTTAACAGTACCTGAGAGTAGGAGAGCTGCATTTAGTGTCTTTCTCTCAAAAACTACAAAGTCCATTAAAAATGTGGAATAACCAAGAAACCACAAGTCAATTCAGAGAAGAATTTATGCAGAAGTTAACAATACACAGTGGGCTATTTTAAAACATAATCATTTTCTCTTCAAATGAAATGTGCAGCTCCTTTTCATGTATTAATTTTAGAAATTTGTTGCATAGCTACTTTCAGGGAGTCATTCCTTCTCCAGCTCCCTTACTTAGTCTGGGCATAGTTTCATCCGAGTGTTAATTGTTTTTCAATTTGTTTTCTCCATTATTCTTAAGCCCTAAGTGCTGTCCTAGTATCTCCACATCTTTTGTGTTGGCTTCTCACAAACTAAAACTCTGGTTTCTAAATGTCAGGTGGAATAAGGGATTTTCCTAGTTCATTCTTTTTTCATCAGAGTGAACTGACAAGGGTGCGTGGCCCAGCATTATCCCAATGTGATCCATCAGTGACTACTGGTTGGCTTTCTCTCTTTCCCTCCCTCAGCATCATTTAGGATATGTTCTTGCTTTGTCTTTTGCTGTATAGCAAACTACTAAGTCTGACTTCCAAGAGGGTTGTCATTTTAGCTGCTCCTGGTCCTTGTTTTAAACCTACACAGACCTCTTATTCCTATACACTTCCATTTTTCATTTTAACTGTCTTAATAATGTTCCATTGAGCCTGTTATTGCTCAGGCCTCCAGAAATGGCGTTGTATTAAAAAAAAATAAAAAATAATAATAATAATAATAATAAAAAGATTCATGCCCAGCTTTGTTTTATTTATTGAAATTTGAACATGTCAGCCTGCCAAATGCCTGCCATACAGTTGAAGGACAAGAAATTGGTCAGAGTCTCCATGAAACCATCACAATTGAAATGGGAAATAGCAATCAATTTTTATGCCGAAAACCACAGAAGTCTTTTTCTCCTCCTGTCCACTGCATCCTTCTAATGATGCTAGCATGTGTACCCTTTTGTCCCAGTGTGTTTTTCCCATGTTCTTTCAGTCAGTGTATACATTGCAAGTACAAAGATAAGCAAAGAAAATGGGAGTACTGGACTGAGTCTGAGGTTGTTGAACAAAACCTTCATCTTCATAACAGCACAGGCAACACTAGAGATTTCAGAAATCCTCCTGCAGTTCCTTAAACAAAGCATCTGTCTTGTTAACCTTTGTCTTCTCAGGAGCTGAGTATTTCTCTTCTCCCCATCTATCACCTTCCATAAAAGCTTGGTTAATGTTAATTAACCTTATTTAGAGATTTTGATAATGTGAATAAAATCAGAGGTAAACATTCTTCTTATACATCACTGGTACCTCAAACACTCTGCATTTTAGGTTATATAAAAAGCAGTTATCAGATTACATTCCATTGCACCACAGTAAATATGGCTCTGTCTTTGTGTAAAATACCATTTACAAACCTTGCTATCAACATATTGTCTATTTTTAGAAAAAGAAACCATGACCTATTCCCATTCCGTTCTCTTTCTCAATACCCTAAAATGCAAATAAAATGACTAGTCTTTCATATGTTTAAAAAAAAAAAAAAAAGCATTTTTGCCAAGCCCTAAAATGAGGTAAGTCAGTGGATCCTCTTTGAAGTCAGTAGATCTAGTCTGCATTATGTCAGCTAAATTGGTGACCCAGTAGATTAGTTGTGTTCTTTGGGGTGAAAGTTTCATTGAGCTTTTTTGTTTGTTTGTTTCTTTTTGGGCTTTCTACCTTTTTAACTAACTCACAAAAGTATTGCAAAACCTCATACTGAGGCATTACAGTTACCTGAAAGCACCAGCTGTAGCTAGGGATCAACTTATTTACTATTCTCTGTTCATTCTCAAAAAATGTAATTTACTTTGCAATACTTGTTTCACACTTTATAGGTCAGTAGGAATTTTCAGTGTGTCCTCACGCTGTAATTAACAGTGCATACCTTTTTTTTCTCTTCCTCTGGAGAGTGACTTCTAGGGACACAGAGACAGTAAGTCCCATCTAAGGTTCAGTGGAAATATTTGAGTAGATTCTGCCAAGAAACTAGTATTTCAAGATACTTTGAACATAAAAGCCGTTCCAGGGAAAACTGATCCCACAATAGGAGACAGAGCTATTTTTAAGATTGCTTCAGGCCATGCAGCTGAGGCTTTATTTTTTTGTTTTGTTTTGTTTTGTTGTTTGTTTGTTTTATTCCTTGACATTTTAAAGTTAAATCCTGTGCATGGGCATTATACAGAACAATCCTGCAAAATTCAACACTTTCAGACAAATCTTTGTAACATAACTACTAAGCATAACTTTTATTTATGTCTTACATTTTATTCCACAGTAACAGAGCCACTGAGATTTGTCTTTGGCCAGGGTTTTGTTGATAAAATCCTAACACAGAGAACCTCATGATGCAGAATGTTGTTATTGCCAAGACTCAAAACAGCAGAGACCTGAAAGTCTTGCAGTAGTGCATGTGTATCACAAAGCCCTATTTTTTTTCTAACTGTCCCTATGTATCTTGCCTTGCCTAGATTCTGAAATTGCATAAATATTTACAAAGTTTCCAGAATTATTCTTGATTGAATTTAGCATCTAAATCATCCAGTCCCCCTTAATTTTTCTTGGCTTGGTTCACTTTTTCCATCTTGTGGTCTTAAAGGTGGGTCAATGTTAGTAACTTCACTTTTTTGGACTCTGTAACTGAATTCAGAAGACAAAATTATGTTGTCCCTTCTCCTAATGCCAGTAACTAAACTCCCTCTGATTTCATTGGGAAGCAGGATTTGACCTGAGAAAGTTATGCTTTTGAACAGGGACATGATGAATAAGAGGCAGACTCAAGGTTTGCATCCAGTGGTCTAGTTTTCAGCCATTCACTTGAATCAGAAACCTTAACTAAGATCAAAAAACTACCTTGTGAATCATTTGTCCATCTAGGTACTTCTACTGTTGCCAGAATTTGTATGTGTTTCCCAAGGTTTTAAAAATAGAGAGAACAAAATGCTCTCCTGCCTTCTTGCTCCCTCCTTTATTTTCCAAACCCTGTGAAAAAATAGCTTAGTCTAGAAAGGTCTACTTTGCCTTCCTTATTTGCTTCTTTGCACATGTGAAGACTTTGCAGAGGGAAAGGTGCACTGCAGAAGTGGGTCCTGCAGAAATGCCATTATTCTTCACAGTGGTCAGGGTCACTTCAGTACCCCTAGATTCCTCCCTTGGGAGAGTGCTGTCTCTTTTACTTAACCTCTCCCACTGGTGAGATAATTCTTGTGAGCAAATATTTTTGCCATACAGTCATGACAGGAGCCTCCCTATTTGATGAATGCTATGAAATATCTGTACTTCAGCTTGCGTGGTCTCTTCTCCTTTGTCAGCTTTGGATTGCTTTTAAGTCCTTAAGAGAGAGTAGTTGGGCTCTAGGAGACTTATGGGAGGTATCTTAGGGTAGATGAGTATCCTGTTAACAGCCCAGCATTACTTAAGCAGTTTCAGAGTGCTTCCACTCATCTTAAAAGCTTCTGAGAATATGGGTTAAGGAAAAAAAAAAAAATCATGAGTTTCAATATCTACAAAAGGCGGCATTTTGAAATTAATTTGGGCATTGTTTGAAGACAACATTGGTATTTTGCCATCATTCAATGCCAATCAGTATGTTGGGAGGAAGTGACACATGCACTTCTTTCTGTTTATTTTGCCTCCAAATGGAGGTCAAATATAAGAGGAAGTAAGAATGGCAGATCTCCAGCATAGAACTGACTTAAATGCTCCCTGCACTGACTTGGCTCCTGTCTTGCCATTTGGACAGTTTCTGTTTGATTCTTGGATGTCCTAGCCTTTTGTATTGAGGGAAATTAGGGTTACAGCTTTGAGGGCTGTTCAAATGGATTGCCATCACTAACAGTTTCTAGTGTACATAGTCTGCATTTTTGGGGGTACGAAATGTTGGAAGTATTTCTATGACTTCTTGTTGTTAAAGTCTTAAGGTCAAATAAGGTGTATTCCTACCAGCAAGTCCTTAACTTTGCAGTCCAGTAACTTTGGTCAACCTCCGCAGTTTCTTCTTGGTTATAAAGGCTTGATTTTCACACTGTGCTGACCCATTGTTTAATTATCTAAAGCAAGGGAAATCCATCTGAAAAGGTGATGGCACTAAGTGCTATTATAAAAGTATAACTTTTTGCTGTGTTTATGTTAATACCCTTGCATACTGTGAGACCCCATTGCAAGTTGCACATGGGTCAAATTATAGGTTAGTCACCCAAACAGAACCATATCTAGGAATTCATTTCTCTGGGCTATTTAAAAACAAGGCAGTCAATATGTTTATGGTAAATTAACAGAAAGGCACTCCCAAGTCCATGTTATAAACTTCAGGGCACAATAGGCTTAAAGGTGCTCTTATCTAGCAAGAGTCTTTTGAAAGGTGATCAGAGTTAGGAAAAACTGCCTCTCTTTCCTTCCTCCTCACCAGTTCACATGCCTTTTGCTATGTCCAAGAAATGTTTTCAGTACCAAAAAAATATTTTTGTGTAAAAAGAGAAATCATCTAGGAGTTTGCAGTCCACTTGTTAGCTTGTATTGGGAAGAACAAAAGTGTTCTCATTATTGGAAAATATCTCCAGTCCTTAATCAATACAAAGGAGTAAGTCTGTGTGTGTTTTAATAGTATTTCAGGGAAGCAGTGGCAACAATAACAGAGCTGCTGCCTTGGGGAGTTAAATTTTGTATTTGGCATCTTCTGTGTTAAGTGGAGAAGAGCTGTTTGGGGCTAGAAGAATGATATATATCTGTGGGAGGCAGTGTGCGGTGGGGGTGGGGGGAGCGCTTTGATGAATTCTTTAATGGGAGCCCTTTTCAGAAGGCATCCATGGTATTCCTCTGCAAAAGGAAGAATAAGTACTCAGCACCATATATGGTGACACTTTTATGTTTTTTAATATAAACATGCACAGGCTGGAGCAATCCATGTAGATGGGATTTGCTGATTGGTTGGGCTGTGGGGGAGGGAAGGAAATGAGACCCTGCTTTTAATATCTTAACATTAGGAAACTTAAGAGCTTGGGCTTGAATAAATAAACAGTAGGCAGAGTTGGAAAGATTTTCAACTTTGCAAAATAGCCCCTTCCTCTGCCTCAATTTTCCAGCTTTTGTATTTGTTTTCCTTTAGCTTGTTTGTTTGCAGCTGTTTCATTCTGTAAATTGCTTTGATTTTTGTTCGTGGAGTGTGTTGTTCCCAGTGTAGACAGTCACAAATCAGGAAAAGCTATTTGAGATAGCTTGGCTCCAAGTATAAGGGGACCAGCTCCACTCAGTCAACCACCACAATGCTGCCCTGTTTTTGAGCTCTTTTAGTGCAATACCCAGTCACTTAGCTCAGGTAAGTTACAGTCTTGGAGGGAGAAACCTCTGCTTTTCTGATTTCACTTAAACATTTCAGGAACCAAGTTGGAGAATGCAGCTGCCAGGTGTCTCTGATGCTGCGAGAGAGTTCAGCTTCCAGAGCAGAAATGCTCAGAGAGTGAGTATTTTTCCCAGGGACTTGCATGGGTGGGTTCTATTTTTTGCTCCGTTAATTCCCTGCCCTTACAGACCCAGGCTGGCTGCTGTTCAATCTAATCCCCAAATGTGACCCAACAAATTGTTTTCATCATACAGACTAAGCACATTGTACCAAGCCAGAGTAGAGAAGATCTTTTTTTGTTTGTGCCCTTATATGGATCCTGAAGTCATCATTGATGCAATAAACTAATGGAGTGTGCTCCTCTAATCAACCTCCCCTTCTATAAACACATTTTGTTCCTGCTCTGAGATTGTTCCCTGACATTTTTAAACCAGCCCCTTTCCTGGCTGTCTCTTTCTTTTCTTTTTCGGATCATAGTGGGAGGGAATCAGCCAGCTCTGGAGAGCGAAGAGATGGTGGAGATCATGGTACACTAACATTTGGTAGAACAAGTGGCTTCAGAAAGAGCAGCAGTGAAACCAGAGCAGCTGAGGAAGAGCAGGAAGACGTCCGGGGTGTGCTGAAGAGGCGAGTGGAAACTCGGGAACATACAGAGGAGAGCCTGAGGCAGCAGGAAGCTGAGCAGCTTGATTTCCGTGATATTTTAGGCAAGAAAGTCAGCACCAAAAGTTTTTCTGAGGAGGAACTGAAAGAAATCCCAGCCGAGCAAATGGACTTCCGAGCAAACCTGCAGCGGCAGGTCAAGCCCAAGACCTTGTCAGAAGAGGAAAGGAAAGTTCATGCTCCTCAACAGGTGGACTTCCGCTCTGTGCTGGCCAAGAAGGGCACCCCAAAAACCCCATTGCCAGAGAAGGTGCCACCTCCTAAACCAGCTGTCACAGATTTCAGATCTGTGCTGGGTGCAAAGAAGAAGCCACCTGCAGAGAATGGCAATGCTGGCACCCCAGCACCAAATGCCCGCACCAATTCTGAAGCCCAGAATGCCACCCCCAATTCTGAAGCCCCTGTTGCCAAACCAGCAGTGAAAAAAGAAGAAAAGAACGACAGGAACTGTGAACATGGGTGCGCCGTGGTGGATGGTGGAATAATTGGGAAAAAAGCTGAAAACAAACCAGCAGCAAGCAAACCACCACCAAGCAAGCCAACACCAAGCAAAGGAACAGCACCCTCTTTTACAGAGAAGCTTCAGGATGCTAAAGTAGTAGATGGTGAAAAATTGGTCTTACAATGTCGGATTTCCTCAGATCCCCCTGCAGCTGTCACCTGGACTCTGGACAGCAAAACCATCAAATCATCAAAGTCCATTGTCATCTCCCAAGAAGGTAAATCACTTGAATTACAAGCCAGCTGAGTGACACACTGTTATATCTGACTCTTGATAAATAATATTAAGTTTGTTAAAGGTAATGCAATACTTTATTTAAGTCCTGTGCCAGTAACTGATTCCAGATGCAACTTTCCTGTTATTTCAGTGGAGTACACAAGGAACAGTATGTTTGACATTTCTTGTAGATTCTCCTTTAACAGCCTGCAGATGTAATTTTTATAAAGTTGAACTTGCGTTTTTAAATTCTGTTTACATTGCTGATGCTGTTTAAGGAGCTGGTACATGACGTTTATTTAAGCTGAACTTTAAGAATTTAGAACATGGAAAACAGAATAATATTATTGCTGGTTTACAAATTCTGATTTAATTCTTTTATATGTTTAGTATTTCAGGTTTTTTATTGCATTAAAAAAACACAGAAGCAAAGAGGGTTATTGTTATAGAAGGAAATTACTACAAGTTTAAATTATATGTTTAAGATCAGAATTCATAATTGATTTCTAGTGTAGTTAGTGTCCTCCCACAGATGTTTCTGTTGTCCTTACAGACACTGAAGTACTTGTCCACCCATAGCATGATGACTTTTAACTAATTTCAAAATAGCATAGAGTTTAGTAAAAGTCCTCAAAGAGAACATTTACTGTTGTCAAATTGAGTGTTTTTTCTTTATATTCCATATTCTGAGTAATCAAAATTCACTATATTGGGTTTGTATGAAATAATATTAATATTGTATTTAGATAAAATATATTTGCCTTGGGAAAAAAATAGGAAGGATAACTGATAATACAGACAGTCTTCCATATTTCATATTAATTTCATAAAACACTGAAGGAATTATAGGGAGAATGACATTGTCTTACGATTGTCAAGCTATGATTCGTACTATGCATGTGAACTTTTTTTTTTTTTTTTTTTTAAATATAGAGGGGTTCACATTCTTAATTCTGAATCATGCTTCATTTAATCTAGAGCATGTTATTACATGAAAATCAAATGAACACACATGATGGTTCACCACAACCTGTGAATTCTTAAACAGTGATCCAAGCACTGAAGCATGAGGATTCTTTAAAGCATCGTTTTCTTCAGACAGGAAAAGAAAATTACCTGAGTACTATATTAAGGGGATAACAGTGTAAGCAGATGGAGAGAGGGAAACGATAGCAGGTGCACTGTGTCTGGATAACTGTCATGTACATGAGAAAAAGTTGACTGGAGGAAATGCCATCCTTGTGAAAAGGACTGATGGGATCAGAAGGTAGAAAACTGCAGTTTAATAAACATTACAGTGAAAGAAGCCCATATAGCAAGGTTTCATTAGTTTTCTTGCAGTTGCACAGAGTGAAAAGAAATTATACACCTCAAAGTTTCACATGTCCTCTCAAAGTATGCTAGATAGAGAGCATCTCTATTAGACAGAAATAATCAAGTTCTGAGCTATGGGGGAGCCTCCTATAGTGCCGAAGCTTCAGTGAAGTGGTGCTGCAGAAAGCTCTTTTCTGGACTAAAAGAAGCTGAGTAATTAACTGTTAACAATCCCATCGCTCATAATTGCTTTATAAAATGGTACTGTGACTGCCCAAAGAGGTTGTAGAGTTTCCTTCCTTGGAGGTGTTCAAAAGCTGTCTGGTCGTGGTGCTGAGCAACCTGTTCTAGGTTGCTCTGCTTGAGCAGGGGGTTGGACCAGAAGACATCCAGAGGTCCCTCCCATCCTCTACCATTCTGTGAAAATCCAGTAGAGTTGGATTCATTGTACTGGAGTATAGTGAAGAGATACTGATGTACATACATGCTCTGCCACCTGCCTGAGAAGGGTTATGTGACATGTCCCACGCAGTTTGCCTGGACTGGGTGACACTCCTGGATCATGGCACAGAGCTGGCATTTTGTCAGGATATCCCAGTGCAGCAGTGCTTTCCACTGAGGTAAAGAGTGAAGGTCATCACTGGATGAAGAATCCATTGTTTCAAGATGTTTTTTTTTCAGGGAGTGAAGTAACTGTCCTTATGTTTGAGTTTTACCTGCATTATTGCACTATTATCTTGCTTAGGTAATCAGTATTGCCTGTACTTAGAAGTTACGATGTCTTTTGCACATATTTGCAGAGGCTCTTAGAAAGAAATACTACATATGCATACAGTACAAATGCAGCGGTTTTCTCCTTTAATGGAAAGAAACAGAAAGAAGGTTACAGGTATTTTTTATTAACCTTATTACATACCTTCTGGTACACTGAAGAGATGCATTGCACTATGGTCAGTTTAGTTTTTTTCAGCCAGCACCTGCTAGCTTTGACACCTGGAGAAGGACACATTGCTGCTCTTCTGCTCCGAGATGTTTTCATGACAGCTGTTAAGAAGTTAACTGCATATGCATGATTATTAAAGTAATTTCCAGTTTTCTCAGAAGTTGATTTTCTGTTTTCCCTTAACAAGGAACATGTAAATAGTTGAAGTAACCAAGAGAGAAGAAGGAATAATTACAGCTACAGACTAGAACTGAGAAATAACAAGTTCACAATGAGTATTGAGAAATATTTCTTGATAGAGAAATTCTTCATATGGGTTAGTCTCACAAAGTGTTTGGGGTAGCTTTAAACATAGAGAGCAACAATAAAACTGGATGCAGTGCTCAGCAGCCCAGTGCCAAAATCCCACTTCCTGTGTTTTGCCCAGAACACTGCAAAGGCAGCTTGGTCAGGTCCACAGGCATCATATCCTTCAGCAAAAGTGCCTCTGGCCAACCTTGGAGCAGCGTTTAATGGGCTCTGCAGATAATCCCCTACAGTCATCTCAGCTGAAAGAAGGCTGAGTCTCGGGGAAGGAGAGAAGTTCAGAGCAAATGGACCTAGCTCACATTACTGGGCTTAAATCGTGCAGTCATTTTTTATTTATTCAGTATGATCTTACTCCTCTTGTGTTCAACACCAAAATCCACAATGAAAATGGGACTGTGTGTGTTCCTAGATATTTCACCTGGCTCTGTGCTGCCATGAAGTTTCATGGTGACTACTGGCTCATATATTGACAATGCTATGCGTACATTTTCCAGAGTTATCTCACAGACAAAGAATGGCTTATTATGCTTAGTCAGCTGGATACTGGAAAATCTTCTGTCTAGAGCAAGAGATCTCTATTTCCTTATTATAATACAAGCCCATCTTAGTTGTGGACCAGTGGCCCACAAACTGTTCAATATAAGTAACACATGAACCTTGGCAGAATGCCATGTATTTGTGTTTTGGAAATGAAATTAACCCTCTCTGTCATCACCAGAAAGCCAGAAGAAGTAGTGGTTTAGTGATTTGTTGGTGTCAAATATGTCGTCTATATAAATACATGAGATCTTGTTTCAGAAACACACCCACTTGATAAAACAAGTAGCATATTTGTCCAAGGACAGACTTCAAAACATATTTGTGCGTAACAAGTTCACTGGATAGGCAAGCTAAATTCTCCTTTTACATACTTACCCACAGAAAGCAACTTTCCCTGGCATATTTTTCCTAGCTGATCCTAAGTCCCCTTACCTGTTAAAAACAACTTCTATTCATCTCTCCTCTGTGTTTGAAAAGGCTGACACTGCATTGACTGTGCAAAGCAGGTTAGCCACTACAGGGCAAGAGAAGGGGGGATATTAGCCCCAAATCTTTGCCATCAGAAGCCCAGATTAAAACACCAGATGGAATAATCATTGATTTTTAAGGTCTTCAGGGAATGACAAAATACATCCTGCTCCAAAAGAGTTTCATATTCAGGCACGCTATGTGGTATTTGTGTAGTATTTAATCTAGGGTTTGCAATGTACTCAATATTTTTTGGTTAACATTTAAATTAGCAATTAGAAGTCAGAATCTAGGCAGCATTATACTGAATGTTACATTCACAACATGTCTAAGAACAATCTCATTTCTTACATTTTCCATTTCAATTATTAATACTGATTTATTTCTCTTCCAAATCATTAACATTGGTACTTGTTTCCCCATTTCTCTTAATAATTCCCCACATCGTATTCTGTAGGTTGATTGGCATGTGTGATTTGTTGCTTAGAGTATCATTTTTATGACAAAGTGAGCTCTTACACCATTTTTCTTTTACAACCGATAGGATTTTATTAAGGGTTTGTTTTTATTTTTCTTCTTTTAAACACTTGTCAGAGTTGTTTGTCCTCTTCATGGGAGAAGGTACTAACTTGGTTTTGGGTGATTTTTTTTAATTTTATTTTTTTGCCTGTGAAATCTCAAAATAAATTGTGAGACAAACAGAAAAGAGCATATTCATAACTTAAAGCTTCATGCGTATATATGGGCAGGTTAGATGGTGTGTGGTTAAGAGGCAATTGCTTTCAATGTGAGAGAATGCTCTTTTGTTTAAAGTTATGGGGGGCTTTTTATTTGAAAACAAAAAGGTTTTAAGAAGGCTGTAGCAGACATTACAGTGGAGTTAGACATATAAGGACTGAGTAGAACAAACTTCCTCACACGGTGAACTCTGTGGAGCAGGAACCATTTTGTTTTAGATTTGTATAGTACTTGGCAGAGTACTGGCCTGTGCTAGTGTCCTAATGTAACTTACTCTTGGATAGAAAAAAACAGATAGAAAATTTTTGCATGGTTACAAAAACTATTCTAAAAGACACCAGTGAAAGGTATTTGGAAGCTGGCATTCATGCTGGACTGGACAACTGAGATGAACAATGAATATAAGAACAAATTGGCAAATTTGCCATTTTGTTAAGCCACCTTGTTATGCTTTTTGGGGCTAGATTTAGTACTGTGTGACTACATAGATTAAAAAGGAACTACTTATAGATTGAGGAGGAACTACTTAATACAGCCTTGAGTGGCAGCAACAATGTAGGTTAGAAAATGCCTAGTTTGTATTGCTTTGTGTAAGACACAGATTTTTTTTTTCTGTGTCTTGGCAGCCTGAAGAGATGGTAATCCTGTTAGCAGTAAAGCCTTAACAGCTTTCTTGTGACTTACTATAACTCCCGTCTTCCTATCAGTTGTTCATATTTATGTCATTCTAACTAGGATCTGCCATGACTTTTTTGATTTATTTTGTTTTAATTAACTTTCAGCAAGAGTTTGGTGTGTAATTAACACAATACTGTGTACTGCTGAAAGTAGCTGGAACCTGCAGCTTTAAAAGCTTCTTAGTAAAGTTTAAGTCTAGGGCAATCTTCTGAGCATCAGTTCCGACACTGCTCCATGTTTGTCACATGCCACAAAATTTCCATCTGTGCTGTCATTTTTGTCTAAAGTTTCCTGTAGTCTGGGTATATAGTGTATATTTAAATACAAAAACAGAGATGAATTTGCTATCATCTATGTTAATTTATTGCAATGGCTAATTATTCATATTAGTGGTTTGCTTTTAAATCGAGAAACATGGAAATATCTTATTTCTTACTTGACTGTATGTGGTTTCTGCTTCCATATATTAGTTTCCTTTCTTTGTTAAGCTAAAGAGTTTGTTTGTACTTGATATAATGGCTTTCATTCTGTAATCAAGACAGCTCTTCCAATTCTCTTATTTTTAAGACTTGACAAGTCAAGCTCTTATCACTTTCTCTCTATAATTCACTTTATCTAGGCCTTAGAGGTTTGTGGTTTTTGTTGTTGTTGATTTTGTTTGTTTGTTTGTTTTTGTTTTGGGGTGGGTTTTTCTTTTTTCTTCCCATCCATGGCTATGTTATTTGTCATTCCAATAAGCCCCATTTTCTCTGAGTCAATAGGACTCAGATTAAAAATTAAATGACACTGCTTACGTGAACTGCCCTGTTTTCTATATCTTTTTCCTCTTTTCCCTTTCCAATAGTTTTTTGATCATCTGTAAGCTTATCAATATTTAATTTGTGAGTACTTCTATATCACAGATTAAAATATTGAATAGCAGTGGTCCTTGTCTGATCACAGAGGAAGTCCACCAGAAACATAGCAAGTGACATATTCCTATTGTCAGCTGCTTCCCGAGATCCTTATTTTGGCAGCTCTAACTCTGCCTACTGTGAAGGTCATTAATATATTAATAAGGTATCCATTAAAAGCAGAAATGTAAGATAATACAAATATTTCAGCAAAGACAAATTACCTATGTACAGGTACATTTCACAGTTAAATGAGTAATCTCATAAAGGATGAAAATAGGTTTCTCGTGTTGCTTTCCTTACAACTCTATCAATTAGCAATAATTAAATTTGATTCTCTTTCTTCTCTGAAACTCCTGTGAGTTTTTCACTACTTTGGCTGTTGTCATCCTAATTGTAGTCAGCAGTTTCCAGGTCAAGCCACTTGCCATTTTAAAACATGACTGAGTCATTAGCACATATTTGCACTTTTCTGCACAACTGGTGATTCATTAGAAAATTAACACCAGTGGGCAAAAGAGTTCTTCAACAAATTTATTATGACTCCTAGGCACAACTTCTCATGACCTAGTATTTATTAATACTGCTAAATACTCCATATTACCTCTTTGTCCCATGGGATATAAACAAGAAAAGCATAGTAACTTCAGTTTGCATCTGAGACAGGAGTCAGGAGTTAATCCAGCTAGATGCCAGAGCAGGGAATAAGATGCAGGAGCTGATTTTTGTTGGTTTGTGTACTTGTTTTATATCTGAAGTTCACTTTCTGCAGAGTATCATGGAAAGAATGCAGAAGCCCAGAGATATTTTAAACTGGTTTGTACTATTTCTGAGTAAGTCAGAAAATCCTTTAATAGCTCAAAATGCAAGGGAAAGGCTTTATGTATCCAAACCAGAGACCCCAGTAAACTCTCAGCTTCTGTGGCTGTAAAGGTCTTTTCTAGACCTGCACCAATTCTGCTAACTGGAAGATCCAAGTATTAATGTTTACTCTAACCCTGCACTTCATGGCAGTGTTTTAAAGATTGCCAGTGGGGTGGTTCCTAAATAAAAAGAGGAGAAAAGGAGGAAAAAAAATAAGTAGAAAAAAATAAGGGAAAGAAATTAATTGTAAATTCTTTTAGTTGACTGGGATTTGCGAAATGCCAGGATTCAGATTTCCAACTGGAGTAATCAGTCAGGGTTTTCTTACATTTATGAGAAAAATAAGCTCATTTCAGGTCACAAAGCGTTTTTGCAGAGGAAATACAAAATACTTCGTTGAAAAACACTTGGCCCTCCAGCCCCAGGAATCAGCTCTAGCTCACAGAACATAGACCTTCTGGGGACTTTCCTGTCCTTGTTAAATATTGTCAAGTTTTGCCTGGTTTTAGGTTTTGTGCTTTTTGTTATTTTTGTGTTTGTTTGTTTTCTCATTGCTGTCTTTTTATCCTGGTTTTCCAAGAAAAAGAGGTTTCTACAACCATGCTCTCAGTCTCCCCTTGTTCCCCTGACCCAGCCCGGCAAATATTTTTGTGAACCACGGGTCAATTTCACACTAGGTTCTAGTAGGCCACAGTTTCATAAATAGTAGTGGCTAAATAAAGGAGAATGACTCAAATTATCTCATTTCCCCTTCACTCCTCCACTGAGGGCAGAATACTACCATCACACCTGTGGTAGCAACAAGCCCAGAAAATGCCACGTCCTTTGTATGTGCTTTCCCAGTGTAACTGCTGGGGATTATGAAGGAGTGAAGGGAAATAAGATACAGATTATTGCTGCAGGGTGCTTGAAGACAAGAGATAAAGTTTCAACCTTGAATAATCATGTTTTCTTCATTTGCCACTCATGGGGACTCTGTTTCCAGTGGAATAAGCCAAATGCAACTTCAATCAGACCCTGCCCGGTGGCTTGGCCAATGCTGGATTATAAAATCACAGCTAACAGACCACTGAACACACATAGCAAGTAGAGGATCATAGTGAGATTTGCTAGGATTAGCTTCTAGATTTTAGTCTAACTTTGGGGAAGGTCTTCTTGTTAAGGTGGGATATTTCTGTTTGTGTGTGCTGCATAAGGAAGCGTGTCTCATAAGGCGCTAACTTATGGTGCCGCAGAATGCTGTACGGACGGCAACGCAACAGCATGAATGGTGAGGCATGGTCCTATGTCACACGAGTCTTCAGTGAGCTGATTAACATACAGGAAAGGAAGGGCTTTTGAGCAGGTAGAAACCTCCAGCAGCAACTAAAGTACACGCTGCTTTGTTCTAGTCCCGTAAAGATTCAGTTATGCTTACGAGCCAGGCTCCTTCCCTTCAGTAAGATGGCCAGAAATCTTCCTCATAGCTATGTGTCATTGTTCCATAGTCTATGTTCTTTGGCAACAGCATTTTTAGGTTCTAAAGTGTGATCTTTTCTAAGCACATTGTATAGATTTACACAAATTCTTAGACTGTAAGTTATCTTCTGTTTACCCTCCAATTTTCGCTAAACAGCAGAGACACCTGAATTTATATTTGCTGGATGCCTGGAAGAATACTTTGCTAATGTCCCTCCTCCATTTGGAACAGGGCTGCAGCTCGTGACATTTTTGGCTTAGCCTGACTCATGAAGATGAGTTGACTCAGGGAAGGCACATGGCTTTTCTCTTCACCCTGTGGTTGGCTGAGCACAGCCCGTCTGAGTGAGGGGTCAGTGCTCCTCTTCTGAGAGAGTTTTTATGTCATTTCTCAGGGGAAAATTAGCACTATTTAGAGCTTCTTGATTTTGTGGAGAATGAGGACGACAGAAACATTCAATTCTTTCTAACCCATGTGTGTCTGGCAAAGCAAATTTGCTGAGAACTGTCTGAATGTTTTGTTTTGTTTTGTTTTGTTTTGTTTAAAAAAAAAAAAAAAAAAAGATTTGCCTTGAACTATAACAACCAATTTTACAATGAGAGAAAATCTGAATGCCAAAAGTATAGTTACCATATCAGAACTGAGATCTAGTCTCCAAGAGGAGCCATTAAACTCCCAGAGATCATCTGACAGCAGAGTGATGCTCCTTTCCAAGGATTAGTGTCACGTGTGACCATGCCATCTCCCACATCACAAGGGATATATTTGATGGTGAGCCTCGGATCAGGCACTCTGGAACGTAGAAGGCAGCTCCCAGGTAACATAGAAAGAAAGATGGAAAATGGCAAGAGAATTTCTTTGTGTCTCAAGACACAGAGAAAAGATTTAAAATCATCTGTCTGCTCTTGCCGTTAATTAGGAGAGATTGAGAAAGGTAAATGGAGGAAGAAGGGAAGGGAAGGTATTCCTGTGGCTCAAATAACTGGAGGGTTGAGGCATTCTGGGCAAGATAACAACAATGGCTGGAAGAGCACAATGTCTCAGGCTGCGTTTAGAGTACAGGCCAGGCCAGTGAGGAAGGAAGAAAGCAAGACCACAATTTACCCTCTCTTAATGAGGGATATTTGGAAGGGTAAAATTTTGGAGTGCTTTCAGTGGGGTTTTCCATGAGAAGCAAAGTACTTTGTTCCAAGCAATGCAAGTGAATGTAAGGAATTAGGTGAAGCAAAGTTCTCCCTCCTTGTCCCCCAACCAGTGGGAACGACTTCTGTTTTGGTTCACAGAGTTTTATTTTTTAAGAGGAAATGTATTTCCCTTGGGTCATACCAAGTTTCCCTTGGTAACTACAGAACATAAGTCGCATCCTGTTTCTGCAAACCCAATAAAGTCAGATTTGGCTTTTTTGTTTGAAATGGAATGGGGAATTTGTTCCTGTGACAAATTTGATTGCCAATTATATGTTGAACTTCTTAACATTATAATATTAGTCACTTATTCTTTGAGAAATTCAAGCAGAAAGAAAATGGTGCTCAGTGCCATTTTTAAACTTGGGCAGTAAGCTGAAGTTTTACTTTCATACATACCCATGGAAGAGCTAGAGATAAGGCTGAATCAAATCTTATAGGTGGTCAGTTTATAGAAGTGCTCTTATTTACAGTCCTGCATTAATAATGCTTTTGAGAAAAAAAAACATCAAAGTGAGGACTTCTTTTCCCTGCTGGAAGACAAAGTACAGTGGCAGAGATTCTGCTTTTCATTTTCTCTGCCCCTATCCATTAACCACTTGAGCACTGCAGGGACAGCTTTGAGAATCATAGGGAACAGTGTTGTGATTCAACATATCTATCTTCCATTTGATTTTATTTTATTTCAGCATTAATAAGGTTCCAGTTCCAATGCTGAATTTTTAAGGTCAAAACATCCTTTTTTTCTGGCAGTGAAGATCAACTGTAGTAAAGGATTGGATTATTTCATGCATTGTGTTTCTTAGCAGCAATGAGCTTTTAGTGAACTGCAACATGATGTTCATTTGGTCTCTCCTTTGCATTAGGAACACTGTGTTCACTTACCATTGAGAAGGTCATGCCTGAAGATGGAGGGGAATACAAATGCATAGCAGAGAATGCAGCAGGAAAAGCTGAATGTGCTTGCAAAGTGCTGGTGGAAGGTAAGTACTTTCCTGCATACAGGAAGATCGTCCTTAGAACTTCCTCCTTCCCTCACTTTCTCTCCCAGCGCCAGCCTTTTTGAACCACATACACAAAAAGTAAATCTGCCCACTTCCTTCCTGCAATACAATAATTGGTCAATACAATAATTCAGTGAGTACCATAAAGGAGCATGAGCAGAGAGACAGTACAGAGCCAAGGACTCTCGCTGCTTTGTAGAATAATCTACATGCTTCTGCTGCCCACTGCTTTTCTAAAGGATTTTAGAGCAGTAAATTGAATCCATGAGGATTTGCCTCTGAGCTGTATACATTCTTTAAAAGTGTGTAAGAATTCCACGTGGGAGCCTGGCTACCAGTCTGTCTCAGGTCTGCTATGTATGGCATGTTTCTCCATCTAGAACTTTTCAATTCTTTGTATTCAGTGACATCTGGTCCTTCATTTTTTCTAGTGAAGGGGAGGTGATACAAACAAATTAGTTGCTCAACTGCCCTTGTATGCCATAGTCTTAGAAAATGAATAATTTGCTAGTTGAGGGGTGCCGTTGTATATCCCATATCCATGACTGGCAGAGTGGATGGCTGATATTTTTAAATTAGAATTGTGATCTAAAACAACAACTCAAATTGCTTTCCTATGGCTCAGTCTGATGTCAGCATCCCAGACAATGATTTTTAGACCCCAGAAGTAATCTTAAATTTCATTATATTCTCATTGTCCCTATGGACTCCAAATACCTGTGAGAAATATTTGACTTCAGTTGTCAAAGTAGATCAGGGACAAATATATAGACTCGTAAGTGTCTGAGCTCAGACCTAACACAGCCTTCTACCCTTAATTTTTTGCTAGGTGGTTCTATCTTCCACCATTCACTTTTTAGAGAAACCAAGTTTCATGCTCTGGTACCTGGAGATAGGTGACTGAAATGAGTGGTTCCATAACGTTGATTCTATCTTTTTTCCAGTAACTAATTTTTGAACAGTTATCTCTTGCATAAAATAACCTGAAAGCTGAATAGTAGAAAGATATAAATTGATACAGGTAGTGCTGTGATCATAGTCCAGAACTGGAATCTCTTTTTTCAAAGAGAAATGTTGGAATCAAGCAATCTAAAAGATAACACCAATTATAATTTGTGTTACATGAAATGCTCTACCTGGGATAAGCTTGCTGGGAAAAAAAAAAAAAAAAAAAAAAAAAAAAAGATAGCATCTCCTAGTTAATTGTCTATATCACATAGGATACACATTGAAGAAGCATGTATTGACTCTCATGCTGATGAAGTCCACAGTGCTGAGTTGTTGCTGGATTTGGGTTGTGCAGTCTTGAGAATAACACGATATTTATATCAAACTATGGTGTCCGTTCTACCAGGAATAGAAGAAACACGTAAAAGATTATTTTGGATGAAATGATGCTTCAAAGATGCCTTTACTTCACTCTCCCTGCCACATCAAAAGCAGCTTTATGAAAATTTACTTTATTTAATCAAAGTAGACCCATCAATTTTGATGGCACGTCTTTCCTAGTTGCTTCCTCAGGTTCTCAGTGCAGCTGCTTCCACAGTGGGATTCTTCTCTGCTCTCTCTTCCTTTTGGAATGCAACACTCTCCAGCAAGTCTGTGCAGAAAATGTTGCTTAAAAAACTAAAGGCCAGCAATTTCCTCCAACCTTGCAGAAAGATACAAAAACAAAGCAATGTTAACAGACAGCTCTTTTGTTATTGTTTTTTTAAAAAAATAGAATTTATATTTTATTATTTGTTTTGATTGCAGATAGTTCAGCCACAAAGACCCCAAAGCCTACTGAGAAGAAGACCAAGAAGCCAAAGACCACACTTCCCCCTGTGCTGTCAACAGAGAGTAGTAAGTGACGGTGATTTTAATTACTTCCTTTTCATTGGAAACATAAGACAACGTTGGTTTCCGTGGTTATTCCCTTCTGTTTGCAGGCATAGTCTCAGAAACTTGTGCTGCTTCTTTAACCCTTGAACGTAAGGCACGTGAAATGCATTTTTACCTTGTAGGGATTAGAAGTAAGAACTGAAACTGTGAGTTCAGACCTAGCCCACTCAGTTCTCAGTTTTCTGTAATGATGCAATAAACACAAATTTATTTCTCACTGCCTCCCAAAGAGGGCATAAATTCTCAAGTAGTGTTGTGTCCTGTGTAGACAATATGCTGTCTTACCATTAATAGGTAAGGTATCTTTACTGAAATATCTTTTTAAGTGATTTTTTTTTCAATGAGTGTGGGGAGTGGTTTGTTGAATTTTACATTCTTTTTTTCAAGATTAAATTCTTTACTTGTTTTTAATATGTCTTGAAATAACAAATCAGCCACAAATTCCCATGTTTTCTACTCCGCATACATGCGTTTGATTAAGAGGAAACTTGAAATGGTAAAGAAAGCACAATAACGTCACTGTTTAGAAATTCCTAATATCACTACTATTTTTGAAATGAAGTCTTCATAGTATACAAATGTCTATTTAAATGAGAAACTGGACTTTGAAAGTTCTGTATCTTAGATATCCACCATGTGAGTTCCTAAAAAAATGTAAAGACAGAGTTTTAATGGAAATTTGAAATATTTAATCCAGCTGTCTAAAAAAAATATTTATATAATATATATATATATATAATCTGATTTTCTAGCATGGAACATTTTCAGCTGCTTTCAGCAGGATTCAGTCTGATTATGTACTGATTGATGATCACAGGTTATAACTGTGCTTCTGGAATTGATGTCTTGTGTAGACCTGTGCCCTGGGCTACAGCTGTTTCTGTTTCTTAATTTCTGGCTGAGCATTACTTTTCCCTTCCAGCAATCATTTAGGAGTGTGGGAAGGGTCACACCAACATACTCTACTTCTGTACCTCATCTTGAACACTGTAAATTGAAGAAATTAAGATTTTTTTAAAAATTATTTTTCTTGGATATGAAAGTTTAAAGCCATTTAAAGTTCCACAAGATAGTGTTTTGAATATAATTTTCTGTGCACACAAATTCAATGTATTTCACACAATCACAGAATGGTTGAGGTTAGAAGGGACCTCCAGAGGTTACCTGGTCCAAGCCTCCTGCTCAAGCAAGGACAACTAGAGCAGGTTGCCCAGGACCATGTGTCAGCAGCTTTCAATGATCTCCAAAGAGATCTCCACAACCTCTCTGGGCAACCTGTCCCAGCACGCGGTCACCCATATAGTAAAGGAGTGCATCCCTGATGTTCAGAGGGAACCTACTGTTTTTTAGTTTGTACTCATTGCCTCTTTTTCTGTCCCTGGGCACCAATGAAAAGAGCCTGGCTGCATGTTCTTTGCATCTTCCCTTCAGGCTGAATGAAGGTTATATACATTGATAAGATCCACCTGAGCCTCCTCTTCTCCAGGCTGTTGTCCCAACTCCCTCAGCCTCTCCTCATAGGAGAGGTTCTCCAGTCCCTTAATCATTTTGATGGCCCTATGTTGGACTCTCTCCAGTATGTCCATGTCTCTCTTGTACTGGGGGGCCAGAACTGGACACAGTACTCCACAACACCAGGTACAGCAGAAGGATCACCTCTTTTGATCTGCTGATGATACTTTATCTATTGCAGCCAAGAATACCATTAGTCTCCTTAGCAGAAAGGACACGTTGCTGACTCATATTCAACTTGGTGTCCACCAGGACTCCTAGGTCCTTTTCTGCAAAGTTGCTTTCCAGCAGGCTGGCCCCCACCATGGGGTAATTCCCCCCCAGGTGTAGGCCTTTGCACTTCTCCTTGTTTGAACTTTATTAGATTCTTGTCAGCCCACCTCTCCAGCCGATCCAGCTCCCTCTGGATGGCAGCATGGCACTCTGGCGAGTCAGCCACTTCTCCTAGTTTCCTCTCATCTTCCCAGCAGTGTTGTCAATTGCAGCTTCCCCAGGAGAAAGTGAGAGTAGGAATTAAATCTAAATACATGTATGTATGACCTGATCCACATCCTTCTGGAATCATTGCTTGTCTTGCTGTTGATGTTAGTGGAAATTGGGTATAGGAAGTAAAATGGAAGCTCATAATTCTGCACTCAGTAATAATTGGGAAACAAACATTGAAATAATGGTGATTTGTTTTCTTAAGAATGCTCTGTGGCGTGTTATATCAGTGTTTAAAGTTCCTGAACTTCTGATAAGCCTTTTTTTTCAAAATGTCTTTAATACATGTTTTATGTTGTACTGAAAGCATCAAGATAACCAGACAGAATGTTGGGCTTCAGCAGAGCTTTTGGAAAACTTTGGAAAAATGCATAGTTAATTTTAAAAGGATTTGGCTGCAGGGATTCCACAGGTGTCTTTTAACATCTCGGTCTCAGACTCTGGAGAGCTGTGGGTATTTATCTGTCTGAAATGAGCATTACATTTGTCAGTGGCAAAATACACAAAACTGATCCAGTAGACTTCATATTTTCAATATAAACTGAAATCTCTTCCAGAAGTAAAGAATTTAGAGTTCCTTTCCTGAAAGAGAGTGTGCTTAACAAGTCAGGTATTTTTGCATCCTTATGGTACCACTTCTCTACAAAAGAAGGTTACTAAATAGTGACTGTGAAAAAAGATGTCCCAATCTAAGAAAGAGATAATTTTTGCCCTAGGAGGAACCTTCAGGAAATCTTACAGAAAGGAATTCATTTTTTGTTCCTGAAAGCAAAGATCAGTACATTTCTTTTTCTGAATGTGAAAGAATGTTTCTGGCATCTGTAGATGCTGATCTGTAGGTTTAATCTGTAGCTGTAGATTCTGATCTGTAGAAATTTTCTCACTGTGAGAATAGTGGCTGTCCCATTGACTCCTTCTGACAATGTTATTTTATTATTGGAATTTTGGGTTTTCTAAGCTACAGAAATCCAATAGTAAATCTAATGTGGGGTATTAGCTCCTTTGAAATGCTATACATATTAGACTGTCATTTAGAATAAGCAGTTACTCTCAGAAAAGCATCTATGAAGACAGCTTTGTAGCGTTCAATATTTTTAAAGATCTCTGAATGGATCCTTGCAGTGTTTACATGCAGAAAGATTGTTCTTATGTTAGCAACTTAGCAAAATTTGAATGCATTTTTTTGTTCAAAATTTGTATTCTATCACCAGAATTTAGTAATGATTATGAGTCTGTTGCATTTAGCAACTCTGAAATGCTAAATAGAATAAATAATAATATTTTTGAGAAAAACGAACAGATTCAGGTTTGAATCTGAATGAAATCAATATCAATCCTGAGAAAGAATGGAGGAAGGATGTCTTTTTTTTTTCTCATGTCATAACCAGTTCATTCTACACTGACTTTGCTGACTTAGGCTTTGTCACTCATATGAATGTGAAATGCTGCTGAGAAATGTGTTCAAAATGCTAATGTGAAATGCTAGGTGAATGTGAAATGCTACTGAGAATAATAAGCATTGTGTTTCCTCTACACGGATACAAAAGACTAGAAGAGACAGTGGAAAATTGGAACCTTTCATTATTTATCATACTTCATACTCCATGCCACACCAGTACAATAAGTGGATAGCGTAAGAGTCTTCTAGCTTCACATAACCCTGCAGCAGAAGTTTTAAGCTAAAATCCTCACCACTTGAATATTTCTCTAGGGAGCTCCAAAATCATGTGATGTGAAGAGATTTGGGAACCAATTTCCCATTGAAATTAGAAGTTACTTCAAATGAGATTTAAAGGGAGTTACTTATTTAAATTACCAAGATCACTTTGCAAAATTTTCAGTGGTCATTAAATAAATGTTTTTCGCCCAACAGACTGGAAAAATAGAAGTGCTGCTTGAGCTTTTAAGAGTAAATAATGAATTGATGGTTTATAAGTAAATAATTATCTTTAAAGAAAAAAAAAAAAAAAAAAAAACTTTTACTACTCTATACCTCCTAAAATTTTGTGCTGTTTTATGTTTCTTAAACTGAAGAACTGAAACAGCAGCAAAACACAGCTTGAGCAATTAGCCCAAGAGCAGGAACATTCACTTGCAGGTCTGGAACTCAGCTTTCTTAGTGCTTGGTCTTGTGATTAGTTTGTATACCTTACACAGAATGTACTTCTTTTTTTTTCTTTTTTTAAACCAACATCCCAAAAATTTACATAAATTGTGAGTTTTTTTAAAGCTGGATTTTTTTCAAAGTGTGTGTTTCTTTGGTGGTTGAGGTTTTTTGTTTGGTTGGTTTTTGGTTTGGTTTGTTTTTAGGATTTACTTTGTGAGAAGGCATATTACAACAGTTAGAGGCTATTTCTTAAACTTCACCAGGGCTCAGCAGTGCAACATAACTTTACTATAGTAGGAAGAAACTGTATCCCAGTCATTGCTACTGAGAAAAGAATTGGCTTTCATGCTTTAGAAAATAACCCTCCTAAATCTAAGCATCAGATCAAAGTGTTTAAAGGGAAATGCTTACTGTTTTTTGAGAGCTAATTCATACCGCTGCTTCCAGTAAATATTAATAGGTGACAACTATCACCTGTCAAAATCACTGGTATGAAAATCTAACAGGATATCCTGGATTCCCTCATCTGAGGAATACAGTTGTTAAACCCACTGTTTTCAGTACCCAAACCACATACATTGAAGGAATGCGCCAGCACATGCTCCAATGGCACAACCATAAGTTCTTCTGCTTTTCTGTGAAGAATAAAGTTACATCAAAGGAAGGAACTTCTTCCACACACCTCCAAGTAAAGGGGCCCAAGATGCATTATTTAACAGTATCTGGCATCTTGCTGATATAAATCTTTTATATCAGCTACTGCATAAATCTTTTTGATTTCATGTCAAATACATTTTGGTTAAGTAATGATGCATTCTTTTGCTGACAGTTGTTAATAAAATGTCTCCACTGACACTTTCCAGATTTAATCCTTTGGAAGGCTGTGCTGTTATCTTACCAGGTCTGATTTTTCAACAGTGTTGGTACTTGAATTCAGACTGAGCAGTGGCATCCCTGGAACAGGGTTATAAATATAAATATGTCCAAGAGGACTTCTTAGCATATTACATATTCATTGCCATAGTATGTGTGCACTTGGGGGTGGAGGGGAGATTTTAAGCAATGTAATTACCATGAAGAAATTATGAGTCAGTGGCCAAGTGATTAGCACGCAGTCCTGTTATCTGCTCTTCAGTAAACAATCTTGTCAGAGAAATCAAAATCTGCAAGCACCATTTTGAGAAAATGTTACATTTAAAATTTAAGTTTGATGAGTTTTTGGTTGGTTTCCATTCTATCGATATAATATGAAACATGGCATGGATGAACATAAAATGTTTCTAAATTTTACTGTCATGTCAGATTGTTTTCTCCTTGGTATAAAACTTACCTCTTTCTAGGGGAAGAACTGAGTTGCTAAGGAACTAACTAATCAGGTCAGAGTTGTTCTCTTAGTTGTACAAATAAGACTGTACTATGTAGCAACTGTGGTCTGGCAACTGTGCTGCTGCTGCTGTCTTCTTTGCTCCCTAGCATAGTCTGAGATGCTTTTTAGGGCTCAATGAGGCTCTTTAAACCAGTTCTCTCAGTCCCATTCATTTCCCAGAAGGTTCGTGATGCTCAAGTTCTGACTGTTGCAAGAAGAACCAAGATGTTTTCTGCACTTGTTTGAGCATGTGAGGTACCTAGATCTCTACTCAGTGTGTTGGAACAATATGAGTTTCAGTGCCTGAGAAGTCTCTTACCAAAATTTTTCAAGGAAAAAAATCAATATATCAATAAGTATATGTAAATAAAATTGCTGTGAACTATTATTAAGATGTAGATTTCTTTTTTAAAAGTCTAAACAATGAGAGGTGCTGAATGCATTCTTCAGAATTAGGGTCCTAGGCTGAATAACTGTGGCACAAGTCCTTCCAACCAAACTGGCTGAAATAACAAGGCAATGTCAAGAATTAACTTGGGTAACTATGAAGGCTGGTTGCTTCCCTTGATGAAAAGAAAATTCAGTTACAGTACCTGTAGAGGACCAATGGAGAAATACTAATGTATCATGTAAATCACTTTTCCATGATGCCCAGTCCAGCACTGTTAGATAATGTCAGGTATGCATTTTGAATCTCTTCCAGGTTACTTTACAGCTCACACCATGCTGACATTTTCTGAGTTAAATATTGGCACAAGACAATATTTTCCATGTGTTTTTCATACAGTCCACCCTACATAGCTGTATGTTGACAGAAGAAGACAGAAATGTTTATTGACTGTCTCATGCAGAGAAAAATGAGTGTAGCTTTTGCAACATGGCCTTGAACTGAAGAGATGCCATGCACCGTTACTTCCCAGTTAAGTCACTGACTAGAAATTGCAGATCTTTGGCAGGTAATAGGAACATTGACCAAAGTTTCTTTTCTCCAAAAGGGATCTAAATCAATTGGCTTGATAAATGTGCAAAAGCACAGAACACTTAGTTTTTCCCACTGAAATCATCTGGAGCTCCTGAATATCTAAATGGCATGACAGTCTTTTCCCTTCCTAACAGACTGGGTAGCAGGCTTGTGACTGCTATTCATACACAATTGAGCACAGAATTTTAGCAGTTTATTCTAGATGTTCTTGCAGGACATGAGAAATGCAAAAATTGAACCTATTTTTAAGAAACCAATGTAGTTGTCTTGCTCCCATCAAAACTTTTAGTGGAATTAACACTTGATTGTAAGCTGTTTGATACTGGATCTCTTCTGTGTTACTCAGATTTGTTTTAACTGCAGAAATTGCTCAAGGACAGTGCTGACAAACAGCTAAAGAATTGTTTTTTTTCCTCCAGCTGAGCTGTTTTAAAATACTGATTTACTTTCAGTGTACTATTCTGCATTGCTGAAGCTCTGAGTGTGCTAGTATATGCTAGCTCTTTCTTGACTGGAATGTAGTAGTGAATATTTCCTGGAACTTTTTTTCCCTAATGGTGGAGGAGGCTGGATTTTTTTTCAATTAGAGGACAATCTCTGCATGATTTAGAAGCTAAATATGGGGTGTTGCAACAAAATGTCAGTTGTTTTTAATGAGGAAAATAAAAGCCACTAAACACCGCACTGAAACACGCAAACTGAAATGACTGTCTTGTTCGGCATTTAGTTTTCTAATTTCCTCATGTCATCAAATTTAATCAGAGTTGTACTCTACTTTATTGTATTTAGATAATAAATAGTTATTTGGAAACAGAATGAGGAATTTACTTCTTGAGAAGCAATTGAGTGGAATTGTTTAACTTTCAAACCTAGACAATATGTTCAGGCTACTGGTTCTGGTACATTGTCACTGTTGTTTTTCTCTGTAGCAATTAGCATAGGTTAATGAGCATATGAATAAATTGGTAAGTAATGATGCATTGTCTTTTAGTACAATTTTAGTCATCATCTTCCTCTTATCTCAGCTTGTCTGTATTAAGTAATACTTGTAACAGGTTTTTGTACCAGCAAGGAAGCCTGTGTTAGAAATAACATTAGAACTGAATAAGTAATTGCCTTAACTGTGAGGCCAAGCTTTTTATTCTTCTGTACTTTTAGGTCTCAGTCATACTATGCTTTCTAGCATCAGAAGTGGGTAGTGAAGATTCAGAGAACTGTCACCTTTGGTATCAGACCCTGATGTCTGTCCCTAGGGTCAGAATAAGATTACACCGCGATTCATTTGCATGTGGGAGACAGAGACCTCTTAAAGTCACGTCCCACATGCATTGATGTGAGATAGAGAAGACAGAGCAGAGACTTGAATCTGTTTTCTGTCTCCTGTACATATGTTCTCATTTCTGTGATACCTAACACATTATAGACAAGACTTCTTTTTCCAGTGTCTCTTTAAGGGAACTCTCAAAAAAAAAAAAAATATTAATTTAGCTCCTCTCAGAAGGCAAAATCTTGGAAAGTTTTGCATGATTGGAAAATGGTTTCCTATGTGACTGCAGTATTAGAGTATGACATTGGCTCTTCTCCTACCTTGAAATAAAATGAGACTTACACAAGGAGGCAGAAGCAGAGAAATGTCTTGCTCATGTATGTTTAACAGTTAGATATTTACTGTGCTTGTTTCAAAGCTGCTGAAATCCATCCCTATAAAAGATATGCTCATAACTTTAGACATGTCCCTAAAGAAAGACAGTAGGAATTATGAACTGGTTAGAAATGCTGTCTTGAGAACTTATGTTTTTTTCAGACTGTTACTGACTTTTACTTCATGCTTTATGAAAGCAAGTTGTGCAGAGAGCCATTTCAGGGGAGGGCTATGACTATTTTTAGTAAAATTCCAAAAAAGGGAAACAAAAAAGAAAGACAGGCTTCTGAACGTATCTGCTCTCATGAATTCAACATCAGGGCAAAGAACTTCACAACCAAATGTCCCACAGCTATCAGACTGTATGGAATCTTTCCCTTTTTTAGTGTATGTCCCCCCAGACACAAGCTGTCTAAGAGGCAAACCTGCCTATAAAGTTATGTAAATACCAGCCTTGTGATGTTTACATTAAATCATTTCTAGAAGGCAGATTCATTTAAGGAGGCAATATTATGTCCTTTTTCTTCCAGACTGGTTTTCAGCCTCAGCCTATTTCAATGTAAATATCAAAAGAGACAAACTCTCTTTTTTTAAAAAAAAGCAGCAGGAGCAGACTTGCACTAACATTTCCAAGAGGCTTAAATATTTTAATGAAAACAATCATTTGACCTTGTCAACTTTGATTAATCTTATTAGATTTTTTCAATGTCTCCAGCAGCTTTTGAAACAAAAGCTGCTTTTCAAAAGATGCATGAGGTGAGCTGGGATTCTTAAGGAACGTCTAAGAACAGTAGAGTGTACACAAGCAGCCAAAAAAGTCAGCTTCAGGGATGTAGCAATGTATCCTACTCATTCCCTTCCACACTGCCCCTGCCTTTCATTTCTGCTCAGGGCTATTTGTGTCTGCAAAACAGGATATTCAGCCAGACCTTCCAGCAACCCTCTGCAGTCTCCATGGTTTGATGAAGTCCAGTGATAGTCTGCATATCCTCAGTTAAGTTAATGTAATGTCCTGATGGGTAAAAATGAAAAATTAAACAAAAATGTTTTATTTACATATAAAAAGTATTGTCCTAGCTAAATAAGGTGATGGGGTTGTGTTATTTGCTTTGCTGCTACAGAAATCTGCATTGAGGTGAGAGCCTTCTTAACCATCTTAAACATAGCCTTTATTTTTTCCAGGACTAAGAGGGACACCATGCATTTATGCCACTTCTAGGGTAAAGTAATACCCAGTGGTTCACTGTACATCCTTGCCTATCCAAAAGCATTGTTCTTTAAAAGCGATAAATCAAATGTTACTGATTGTAGTTGTGAATGAACAAATTATGTTATGGAGGTCCCTTCTGTGATGAGCTGGATAGTTGATAGTAAGCAGGGAAAAGTGAGAGAGGTATCTGAGTATACAGACATCTGTTCTGTGTATGTGTTGTGCAAAGGCAGAGAGTGACATTGTCAGCCAGGCAGAAGAAAAATCTTGAGATATTAAGAGTCAGAGTGAAATATGAACATTCAGAGAATGAGATGACTCCACCAGAACCTTGCCTGTTAACTAAGATACTGCACCAAATATACTACAAAGGCCAAGAAGTAAAAGCTGAGTGAAAATCATATGGGATTAAGGAATTTGGTTTTCCTCCTATTTGCCTCCAGTGACATTTCTGAAAAATAAAAATAGTGTCTGCAACCCAAGATGTCATTTGACAAATGGCACTTTTTACTCATCGCTGGTGTGCTTTGTTCATATCAAGTGTAATGGAATATGAAGATAACTGAATTCATCATGTTGCTTTAACTAGTATTAAAAGCCATTATAATTCTAAGGATATAACAAGCAACTATTCCTTTCTCAGTTTAGAGAAGAGAATCTGAAGTCAACAGCACATGAAAAAATATTTGCATGTTATTAAATCATATAACTGAGTTTCCATGAGATTATGCATCTAATGCATAACTAATGGGTTACTTTCGTTAATGGGGATGTTTAACAGTTGCTGATGGGCTAGATTCTCCAGCCCTTCCGAGTGGCACCTGGTATGCAAGTAGTTTCAACCACATAACTGTAACTACAGCCTGAAATAAATGAGCTCAGAGTGTGACCATGCAATGTTAAAAAGGAGAACTGCTTTGAAAATACCACTTGTCGCTTTTACTTATACAGTTTGGGCAGGAAAGAGGAGCTGAAAATATATATGCTGTCACTTTAGCAGCCAGGGGACTTGTCAGCCAGTTAATGGACCAAAAAGTAATGGGTCTCTTCAATGAGCAATAGTGCTCTTTGAAGGCCTCTATTTAAAAAGAGTTAAATCCACAAGGAAGATATGGTCCAGTTATACTGGGATAAAATCCCCAGACGTACTAATCTAAACTTTTAACTGTTCTGTTAAGCTGGCAGTCACTGAAGAAAGGCTTCCTTGGGAGATAGTCAAGTCTTCTTTTTTGACTCAGCCATAAGTACTGCAAGAATATCCTACCTCTCCATTTTAGTATTTCTGGTTCCAACAAAATCAATAAAGACAGAGCATATAAAAGCTAAACATACCTTGAAAGAAAATCACTATGAAATGGAATATTTTATAAGAAGGTGACAACAACTTCTATATTCAGAGCGTAGTGAAATATTCCCCAGAATGTACTGGATAGACACTGGTGTTGACAGCTAAACCATGACTTATTAAAGCATTTCGTCTTTTAACAACCCATAGCACATCAGTTGTTATTTCCAGCAACCCTAAAACTAAAATCCAAGTCTTCACGACTGTCTATGACATTAGAGCCCCATGCTGGGTTCATTTCTCATGGCTCCTTATTCACAGGGCATCAGATATGTCACCTGGACATCATGCATAGCTTGTAGTTTGCAAGTAGCAAAGGAAGTTAAAATAAAAATCTCTCTTTATTGCTTTGGTGGGGGTTTTGGTATTCCTGTTTTGTTTTGGTTTTAGTTCCTCAATGTCTTCTGACTTTGAAGTATTTTAAACAATGATCAAAATAATTCAAACCTTTTGACACTGTTATGGCTACCGCTAAGCACCTATGTAGATGCTGCCAGATATTCAAAATCACTTAGCAGATATTACCTCCATTGCAGGCAACAATATCTCAATAGCTAGGCTACTCAATCAAGCTGCCTAGTTGAGCACAAGAAAATAAGAAATGTCATTTCAGAGCAGAGGCCATCCTCTGACAAGGATGCTTAGGATAGCAAATAAGAAAAGTGCTTTAAAAGGAATGATTTCTTCCACTTCTGGAATTTAGTGGTTTGAAAGCATCCAGACTGTTACATTTAATGGCTACCACTAGACATAACTCCAATGAATCTGTCCTTTTGAACCTTTCTATGTTTCTGACCTGCAAAAAATTGTTTGTCCGTGAACCTAACTTTCGCATGCTACATTTAAAAACACTTCTTTTGTTTCTTTTAGAACTGTTCCCTGGTGATTTAATTGGATAGCCCCTAGATCTTTTTTCCACGAAATAGTGAACAGTCATTATCTACATACCTGTCTTCTCAACCTTTTTCTACTTACCATTCATAATTTTGTAGAACATTGTCTTCCTGATATGTAGGTGCCCAGGTGTCAAATACTGGGCCATATTTTTGGATGCTATGACCCTTTCTTTTGTGAATACTTGAAAAAGTTGTCCCTGCCTAGGGAAGAAGATGTGGCAGAGGAGCAATACGAGTATTTACTGCCTGTATATGTCTGTTTCTTTACTATCTCATAAATGACATGATTAATATGTGGTGTTCACTGCTTTAGTTTTAAATGAGCTCATTCAGCATTGATTATGCTTGAAGTTTGAGCAGATATTCAATATGAGGTGGATCTGGGCCTTGTGTTTTCACCTCATTAAACTGCTATGAGGAATGGAGTATGACAGATTATAGGATATGTGCAGCAGATTTGTTTGACTCTAAGTGTTGAAGTTCCCATTTCAACAGTGAAAATTCTGAGGATTATTCAACATATCAGAAGTGTTTTTTGAAAGTGTTTTTAGTTCTTGAGTTTTATGTGCTGCAAGAACATCATAGATTTCCAAGTGCCAACAAAGAATCACTGTGAATGTAAGCAGTTTATTTGCTACCTTCCAAAACTCACATTTGACTTAACTTTATTTTCATTTTTTTATTAGGTGAAGCAACAGTGAAGAAGAAACCAGCTCCAAAGACTCCTCCAAAAGCAGGTAATCATTTTCATTTATCACCTACTTGGAATAAACAATAAACCAATACTGTTTTATAGAACAGGCAATGCATTTATAAGTACAGCCGTTTACCTACTGAATTTATCATGCATATGTTATTAAATGGTGGGTATGAGGTTCTGTGAGGACTAAAATGGAAAGCTGAGTCCAGTTTTCAAACTTGTTCATAAGGTTACACGTGGCTAAAACTTAAATTATGAGCATGCAAAAAAGTAATTATCAGATAAATTATAGCAAGATCCTATAGCATGTCAGCATTGTAACTCTTGCCCATTTTTCTATCCTCAACACAGTTTAGCCTTCAGTGAAAAGGGTTTTAATATGTACATATTTAATATGTATCACAGAATGCCACATCTGCATGAGTAGGTACCACAGAGAAGCTGATATGCCATACATTTCCTCTTAACTGGCATTATGGTAACTTGTTTGTGTGTTTGCATTCTCCTAGGAAAAGCTATATTTAAAGCTACCCAGAATGTTCCTTTGTAAGAAACTGCTTTCAGTGTCCTAAAACTTGGTCAGGCTTTTTGACTATTCAATCTGTTTTCTCTGGCAGATGTGTGCCTCAGCCTAATTTCTTTCAGATACTTTCAAAACAAAACAAAGCAACAACAACAAAAGCTTTTCTAAGAAAAACAAACCACTTTGTTTTACTGACATTGAAAATAAAATAAAAGCACTGTTTTCATGCCCAGTAGCCCTATGCTTTGGACAGGAATGTTACATTTGGCAGTGAAGTCATTCTAGTGTTAGGGAGTCCCTTTTAATACTTCTGTCAAAATATCTTCATATCTGCCATCCCTCACCCAAAAATATTTTTTTTACCGTGCTGCTCCTGTAAAGCAACAGGAAAGGTTTAACCCTGGAATTGTCAAGAAGGTGATATTTCTGGCACCTGTCTCTAGCAGTTGCCAGGGGTCTGTCACACTCAGCATCACAAGTGAGAGGCAGGAAATGGCACTAATTGAAAAAGAGCAGTTCTGCCATCTAACCATACCCAGATGATGAGAAGAAAGAGGAGGAGAAATACCTATTTCCAACATGGAGGAATAAGAATGGGACTGCAAGACTGAAAAGACTGTAATACATGAACAGAAGGATGTGTCATTGCTCATAGGAGAATTGAGTATGATGAAGAAAAAGTTGATTTCCTTCCTTACTTCTCTCTATAATAGATGTCCCACATGATGCTCACCTGGGCACTCTAGAAATAATATTCAAAGGCAGCTGTTGAATTTTAGATTTTATGAATGCTGTTGATGACATTAGGGAGCAGGTTTGCAGACCCTTCCATCATGTGCAAATTGAGATGAAGTTAGCTGGGGCCCTTCAAAAATACAAAGTGAAGAAGAATCCTACAGCAAAACATTCTGTAAACTGTTTGGAATTGGTGGTAGGTTTTGACTGTTTCCACCTTCAGATTTCTATGCCTTGGTCTTGTATGAGCAGCTTCTGATGTGTAGATTGTTACTGCTTCACTACAGTAGAATTAAAAATGTCCACAGTGTTGTTTCATTGGAAGCAACAGATAAGTGCCAGTCTGTATTTCAAATATTGCTCTGAAACTGTTGAGCCAATACAAGTATGTGTTTTGAATTTTAAGAAAAATAGAAGGTATAGTTACATAAAGGGATTTTATTTTATTTTTTAATTATTTTTTCTTTTTTTTTTTTTTTTGGGTCAGCTACTCCTCCTCAGATTACTCAGTTCCCAGAAGACAGAAAAGTCCGTGCTGGTGAATCAGTGGAATTGTTTGCCAAGGTGGTAGGAACAGCACCCATAACTTGCACCTGGATGAAGTTCCGTAAGCAGGTAAATTGTTTTCTGGTCTGTTTTAACAATCATAAAAAATATAGCTGGACAAGAACTCCAACAACCCATCTTGTCAATCTCCTTTCTCCAGGGACTGGCAGTATCCATGTCATTCCTGTCATATGTTTTCCTCACCTCTGTTGAAAACTTTACAATGATGGAGATTTCACAGCCTCCATTGACAATCTATTGCAGTGCCTAAATACCCATAATGTTAGAAATTCTTTTCCTAATGCCAAACCTAAATCTTTCTTGCTACAGTTTAAACCCATTGCTGTGTGTTCTCTCTCCTAAAAGTAATGACTGTTCCTTTGAGAAAAGCCTTAGACCATGTAATTAAAATATAGTTGATGCAAAGGATGTAGTATCTGAAAGATATTTTTCACAGGAAATGTTTCTGTCCTTTAGAAACAATCTTTTCTTCATTGATGCTAGTTCTAAAGCTATGTCAGAGGGGCAAAATGCCGTGTAGAAAACTTGAATGAAATATCTTAAAACACAAATGTCACACTGCAAGGCATATCAGCCACTGTGCTGCATTCATCCCCTGGATTTAAAGTTCTTTCTACTTGAATTACTTTCCTTGTATTGTATTGCATATGTCCATAAAGGCAAGAGTTTCTTTAATGAGTAATTAAAACACTTTAAACCAAACAATCCAAGCAAGTACAAGTTGGAAGATGAAGTGCCAAGTTAAGACAGAGCAAATGTAAACATGTACTGTAGCTGCTATTGTGTTTATTTCATTCTGAATTTGTTATGCACTCTATAGAACATAAATAAAAACAGTTTTCCTTCTACAAGGAAGTTTATATTCTAAATCCATATGGGTCAGCATTTAATTGAAAAAGTTCTAACAGTTTGGCAGACCAAAGGGTATTCCAGCTTCCTTTTTTGCTAAGCCTAAATTAACCTATTTTAGGGGAAAGAGTGTTTTTGTTTTCATTTCCCTGAACTCTCAAATTTCCTTAAATTTCTTTAATTTAGAGACTGGAATTAAAAAGTGGTCTACTAATTTCCACAAATATAGGCCTCAGAAGTGACACTGAGTTCCCCATTTAGCTGAGATCTGTCTTGGCGCATGGGTGAAATGTACCCCTCAAAAGTGAGTTCCTGGTATGTTCATGTTTCTGAGTTCATCAATGAATACAACAGTCCTATCTGTGTAAATTTCAATATTTTTATATACAAAATGAAAGTGCAAACTGAGACCAGCACCTAATGCTACCCATATCAGATCTCTGGTTCAACAGTTTATTTCATTTGTAAAAGGATGGTAAAAGTAACCATCTTTATAATTTCTTTTTTAATTGTTTACTGTAAGACAATTTAAAGGCTTGCAAAACTGTAAAATCAGATGGAGGATAATTTTTTTTAGATGGGTCAGGATGGCAGGTGAATGGTATAGAAAAGATGAAGCCTCAGGAAGGTTAATAAACACTGCAGGAAGATAAGTGAGGGTAGCAGTCTTTCACTCATTGAATTAAATGGGAAGCCAATTACTATGTGCTGAATTATAATAGCTAATTACTATTACTGTGCTGCACAATTATTTTGCTTTCTTTTTCATTTATACTTCATCACACCATGTTTTTATCCTGGATTTCTTCCTCCCCTATACATGTGGTTGATTTAAACTCTGTTCCATTCCCAGTCCTAATGGTGAAAAAAGTATTCTAACTCTCCTGGGGACTATTTGTTGTAGTTATCTGAGCAAAGCCAGTGAGTGTTTAATTCTGATTTCAGCCCTTCTACTGTATACAGCAGTGAGCAGGAGGGATTCATCCTCTCTATGTCCTTCCTCACATTTCCTCAGGTTCAAGAGAGCCACAGTAGCCTCCCTCAGGTATATTCTGGACAACTATCTTTTGCTGGAAGAAAGGGAATGTCACCAAGTTATGAGCCATACAGTTGTACATGATTGCAATTTAGTGGAGTGATGCTGGAGCCATGCTTAGCTAGAACAGTGAGAAAGTCTTTGAAAGCTTCTCCTATTGTTAGCTGAGTAACAAAGTCTGTTTTTTAACCTTTCCAGTTGTTGTAGATTCTTAACTATGACCAGTGATTCTCTTGTGGGAACATAGGAATCTATCTTCCTGTTGTCTACACCCATTGCAATGGGTATATAATGCATATCCTACTAGACTGCTTTTTTATTATTATTATTTATTATACCATTTACTAACTTTCTATAGCAATTACTGTAGGAGCCACTTTCTCAGGTTATTTTTGGGCATATGTGCATGTTCCCTCTCAGCTGAGGAGAAAGCAGGGCAGGTCCTGATCTTAACCTTGTAATTTCTTATTCTCTGAATATATGTGACACGATAAGACAAACTAAATAGCCTTCATTTTTAATGAAATTCTGAGAATGAGTTGGAAGAGTCACTTATCTAAAAAGGAAGTGGTGGGAGGAACAAGGGCATTGACATTGTTGTCTGTTGCATAAGAACACAGCGTACAACTTCTATAATTGCAATGTAGCATTATGAGGTTTTAAAATAATCTTTCATGTCTCAAGTTAATACTGATTAAAATCTAAGTCTCCGTGGGCATTTATGCTATGATAGCTTAGTTTCAATTAAAAGCTAGTTCATAATATGCCTATGGTATTCAGCTGAGATTTTAAGTTTGGACTCTCCAGAAAATAAAAACGCCTTAGGAAGGCTAAATCTGCTGTTTGTACTTCTCTCTGCACAGTTGTACCATTACATCTCCATTTCAGGCAACAACATCTTCAATTGCTCAAAACAATGAAAGTGTTACCCTGATTTATATGGAAGTACAGAATAAGGCTGGTTGAGACAAGAAGGTAAAAGTTATAGCTATAGATGACTTGCACATTCAGTTTCTGAAAGAAATGGCAAATGAATTAGGGTATTTAGAGCTAAACCCTTGTGACACTGTGGTCACTGTGAGTTAGTTATGTGAGACCAAATTTTGTTCTTTTGCCAACTAGACAGTGTACACTTTAAGCCTGTCAAAGGGCTCATAGAAAGTGAAGATCCTGTTCCTTAGTGGAGTCTCACCATAAAAAAGGATCCTGGTTTCTGCTGCAGGACTGGAGCAATTGTAATGTTCCACTGCATTTCTAGATGTCTCGTGTTGATTACACTCTTTACCAGTTGCACATAATTCACTGCTGTGATAGAGTTATCTGCAGATGACTATCATGATGCTAACCTTATGTTGTAATTTAAGCACTTTCATGTATAGAGGTAAAGAAATTTATCCCGTAAGATCTTTTTTTTCTTTTCATCTTGACAGATTCAAGAAAATGAATATATCAAAATTGAGAATGCCGAAAACAGCAGCAAGCTAACAATATCATCAACAAAGCAGGAACACTGTGGATGTTACACACTAGTTGTAGAGAACAAACTTGGCAGCAGACAAGCACAAGTCAACCTTACAGTTGTTGGTGAGTCCATAATAATAATTCAGATATATACTTATGCTAGACAATACTCTACACTCACTTTATAACATATATGATGATATGCAAAATTAAATAAAATTATCAGATAAGTTAAGAAGACTGAAAAAAAAAAAAAAAAAAAAAAAACCACAATTCTTTAAAAATTATCTGGACTGTATAGCGGCACTGTAATAACCACTGTAATCAACTTGTAAGCAACTCCAGTAGGGTTATAATGTGTTTTATCTTCCAAAATTACAAATTATAGATGGAGGTATAAAATAACCCAGACTTTATAAAAACACAAGAAAAAAAAAGGCAATGTCTCCATTTTTGGTTAGATACCACTGTAGTCCACCTCTTCACATTTAACATTTGTAGCATTGAGATATTTGCTAGACTGCAAATTTTAAAACTGCTAATTCAGGAAGGCCTGAGATGACTTCTCTTAGACTGTAAATTTGAAAACATCCTGTTGCTTGCGGGAGGGAGGTTTTATCCTTCTAACTGAAATTCCTACCATTGTCTACTTGTTTTGTAGTGACAGAAAGCATTGGATAGAGGCAATCTGTTATAAATACGGAGCCCTTTACATTTGGAACATTAGACACATGTATTTTTAAATACACATCTAAACTATGCAGGAATCACTTAAAGCATAATAAAGTTTCAAAAATCCTTGTCAGATAACAGCTTCAGAGCACCACGTTTGTTGCAGCAGGCTGTGGATATCTACAGATAGTTTTAGACTGGTAGACAGTTTCAGTATCTTTGCATATATAACTGCTTGAGTATTAGAGAAAACCTAGAGCTGTGGCATCTAGCTTTGAAAAGGCCAACGAATCCACCGTGGCATGGATGCACTGCAAATGCTTTCCAGGGAAATCTAAGAAATGTTTATAGGCAAAGAGGGAGATCTGTTTAAAACATTAGTCTGCATCCTTCTGTTCCTAAGCTCTGGTCTCTACGGCCTGTGGAGGTGTCTTGACATGAAGACTCCCTTTCCTGCAGGAGTGCAGAGCTTGCCCAGGCATTTGGACAAATTCTACTTCAAAAAGCAAAGCTTCATCCTAGTGATGCAGTCGTAACTGCCCTGGCTCTGCTGCCCTTACAGATATGTGGGCTAGTAAGTAAAGCAAGTGTATATAATGCCAGAGGCAAAAATCAGACTTTGATGAAATCCATGGCAAAACACCAGTAACACAAGTTGGACTGGAAATCCATTTCAGTGATCCAATGAATAACATGAAAAGTTTAATGAGTAGAATCACACTTCCAAGTACAATGGCCACTACGAAAGAGTGAATGTCGTCAGTTGCATACTGTTGTGTGTATCGTCAATACAAGTCTCCTAATTATTTAAATTGTTTTTTGTCTAATCTTTGGCACTGGTTGCAGTTAAAAGATAACGGCAAATGAGTATAAATATTAAGCAGATGCCAACAATATGCAATAGAATGCAAGAACAGAAGATTACAGATAAATCATATTATTCCTTCCAACAATAGGTTGTACAAATCAGAAGTGTAGCTAGGTTAAAAATGAAAACCTTGAAAAACTGATCCTCAAATAGCTATTCTATATATTGTTCTAACTACTGCGTTTGTGTCCAAAGTCCCAACACTGCTGTCTAGCAGCTAGAGGTAAGGCAGGAGACAATCTGCTCTTTACATTTCCCCTTTTATCACTCCTTCCTAGGCCACTGCTGCAGTCTGTTAACTGTAACAGGTTATTCAGCAAGATGGATTTTTTTCTAGCTGAACCAGGCCAACAGTTCCTATGATCTTGTCATTATGTGATCCTTGCCTCATTATTATATGTCACTGTTTCATGTCTATTGGAGTTAATTGGCTTGAAAGTCTTTGAATTCTATAACCTTATAAAGCTACATCTCAGACTCCTGCTTTGCTTTTCCATAAGTGAGAAATGTGCCAGAGAACAGTGGGATTCCCAGAGATGCTTTCGGGAGAGTTGGGTGAAGAATCCTTACAATGTGCTGGAGTTTGCCATGCATTTTGGCTGATGACAAGCTATCTGTTTCCAACTGAAAAGAATAAATTCCCTCTTGTAAAATTGCCAAACCCTTCAGTGAGACATCTCGCTGATGTCAGCACTGCCAAAGGCATTACAAAGCCTCAAGATTTCTAGTTTGCTCCATATGCATTTTAACGATAGATCCTTCTGTGTGGGTCCTCAAAAATGTGGGAAAAGGGGGCAAAAAAAAATCTTCCTTCTAGAGAGCAGGTTTGAATTTTACTACTGAGATAAAATCCCTCACCCCATCTGCACCTTAAAAGGTTGGAAGGTGCTGTCTTTTCTCCAAAGCCTGCTCTAGTCAGGATAGGGAAGATGTACTTCTCTAAATGTGCAAAACATGTCTACTAAAATACAAAAAAAGCACTGTATAGCTGCAGTTTTAAGTACTGAAGAACTTACACTTCTTTATTGACTGCAGCCAGCTGAAAATGGAGATGTTTATTTTAATTTAGGAATTGTCATACTTGTTTGAATCATAGAATGATTTGGGTTGGAAGGGACCTTTAAGATTAGTTCTGTTCCCCTCCTCTTCCTCCTCCTCCCTCTTTCCCCCCAGTAGTCATAATCTACTGATAATCATTAGATGAATGTGGCTTAAAGATATGTCAGGCTGTGATGTTGATATATTTTATTGAGAATGTTACAGTCTACTAAAGCTCATCCTTAGTCCTAAATTCTCACTTGTCCATTCTCTCTGCTCTGTCCAAAGTACTGGGAAGAAATTTGCTCTCCCTACCCTGATCCACCATTCATAACAAGGGTTTGTGGAGAAAGCCCTGGTGCTAGGATTGAGTCAGCTATTTATAAAAAGGCTATAACTCTGTGAGAGCTGCCTCCCTATCAGTTCACCAATGAAAGACGCATCTGAGTGTAAGCTCTGTATGCAAGACATTGCTGACTGACCACAGTCCACAATTAGTCTTGAATGTATTGAGGGAAACTACAAATACAGAATGTCTGCTCTCTGGAGGAGTGTGTGTGAGCTGACCTAGAGCTGTGTCTCAAAGGTCTAATTAACAGGTTTTTCTGTTCTGAGTTTCAGCAAACCAAATGCATTTGTTAAAATATAAAATTAAATGAATAGGAAAATAAAGAATTATTTATTTTATTATTACTTTTACAACCATGTAAGTTGCAAAGTCTTCATGGTGATGGGCAAGTTGGTCATGTGAAAGACTCCAATACACGCTTCCCAAATTAAATTTGGACTGTAACACATGACAGGGAGAAGGTTGCCCAGAAAAGTTGTGCAGTCTCCATCCTTAGAGGCATTCATGTCCAGACTGGATAAACATCTGAACAACCTGGTCTGGCCGTATAACTGACACTGCTTTGAGCAGAACCTTCCTGAGGATATTTAAGACCATCCTAGATCTTCCTTTTCAGTTAGGAAAGTAAAAGGGGGAAAAGAAGCACTTGAAAGAATTCCAACTGTATTCTAAGGATTTTTTCTTTTACAATTTTAATGAATATATATGAGCAAAATGTCCATTAAACTCAGCCTCCAGTGTAATCTGTTTGCAGTCCACACACCATATGCAGAGATATCTAGTCAAGTTAGCAAAGACCCTTGTTAATTGATTGGCAAGGTGGTGTGATGATGATTGTACAGGACTGAGCCATTAGGATGGAGTCTTGAATTTCACATTGCTTTGTTGTGTAGCTTTGTGCCTGTATAAGCATTAATAATGCTGGGAGACCTGCAGTAGAAGGAGAAGACATCCAAGTTAAGCAATCTCTTATCTTAAAGGATAGACAGTTTCCAAAATGCCCATGTTGAGTTCTCTATTGTTAAGATTGGTTCTCTCAAATAAGCAATTTCATTAGCTGAATGATCTCTCTAGGGAGATCTTTTGCAACATGTTTCTGCTCCAAATCCAAATCAGCCTGATGTGGGACTGAGCTAATGATTTACGGCAGATACTGTGTCAGATTAAAGTGGACTTTTGTTGCCAAAGCTATATTAAATGAGCCAGTGATGAGCTGAGTGTGAGATAGGACTGATTTAGGAAAGGTAGAGCCCTCAATCTACAGTGATAGCATGGAATATTCATTCCATCTATGCCATTTCCTGGCTGCATATGTGTAAATATATCAAATCGCTGTTTCTGAACATTTTAGGTCTGTGACAGGAATACCCCAAACTGCAACCACTTTTGAAAAAGAACTTGGTCTTCATACTGGCTATAGCTGGGTATTATGACAAAGAGTCAAAAGAATAAGAGAGTATTCAACAAGGCGAATGTGGCGCTAAAGAAGTGGTCTGTTCTGCAAGCTTCTTTCATGATTTTGGGCAAACTGCTCACTGTTTCCGTGCCTATAATACAGGGATATTCTGATGTTCACCAGGGTTTGGTGAATACTTTTTGAAAATACTTTTTGAACAACTTTTTTCTTTTTTTTTAATACAGAATTAAAAGCACTTGTACTGCCTACCTGTGGCAGTTTGGTCAACTTTATAAATGCTTTAAATTTGTGTTGTTTCTGGTGTAGCTGTAGTATTGCATAAAATAAATAAATAAATAGATAGATAGATATGCAGAAGAATAGGAGCAATATTATTATACCCTGAAAAGCTCAAAGATTATTATTGTATATTTATTATGCTAAGGAGCTGTGCACATAAGGTGTACTTTGTGTCCTCGTGCACTGTTGAACAGTGATAAGCCAAATACTTAAGTATACTTATATTTAAGCACGTTGCATGCAGGCATGTAGTATAACATGAATTCATTAAGTAATACCCGCTCCTCTGCATGATGTTAAAATTCTGTACTTGGTTTGGGATGGAGAGGTTGCATTCTGGGACAAAACTGTTACTTCCATGCCTTTAGCAGAACCTGTATGAGCGGAGTCTTTCCAAGCAAAAATGAGAAAACTGAGAATTAGCTGGAGAATAGATCAACACTAACTCCGGTAGTCATTGAATATTGTGGCAGGATTGCTGATTGCTTATATAAAGGACTTGGTCCTGGTTTAGCAAGTGACATAGATGCATACTACATTAGCATTACTTCTTTGCCCTTATTTTGTATTATAAGGAAATGTAGTAGCATAATCAACAGTTAACAGTGGCACTATCAGCATTTCTGTGAGTGCCTGAGAGGTCTGGCTCGGTGCTAGCTGCTCAGACTGAGTGGATCCAGGGCTGATTAGAAACTGTCTTATCCATTTGGAAAAGAGAACACTTCTACAGACAACGCTGCAGCTCGGAACTGCTAACATGACTGCTCTGAAACTTATTTCATCTTCTTTTGTGGAGCACCAGATTATATCTTGCAGTAGCCATGTGATTCCCTGTTTACATCTAGGGTCTGAGAATGCAGTGAATTTCCTAAGAATATGTGGGTGGACTTGGCCTCTAACCTTTAGCCTTTTAAATTCCTTTGGATTGCTGAAGGATTTTTGTTACCAGTTTTCTGGTTAAAGGGCAACTAGACTGACAGTTAAGGAAGAGATGCCTTATCTTACTGTTTTTGTTTCTGTTGTTGTAGTTCAAGAGTGCTGTGACCCCCACTGTCAGTCTCCCCTCTAATGTTTGGTAGCCAAAATCTGCAGCCACATCAAAACTAACTTATCACAGCAAGATAACAATGTATAGAGGAAAAACAGCTTATATTGCCTTATCCATCAGTGCTGGCACACTGAAGCAGCTTTATTCCTTGAAGGGCCATCTAGTTTCAATGTCATTTCAGCTAAGAGAAATTATAGTAGATCTCTCTGCCAAGTTATTTTTCCTCTTAGTTGCCTTCACCTTTCCTCTGGTGAAGAAGAGGAAATATCATGGCAGTATTTCTCACAGCAAACTTCCTGTATTTTACCTGCTGTTAAATGCCAGGAGTGTCTTACTTCCTAAGGAATAATTCATCGTTACTCCAGTTCTGCACATGAACATGGTGTTCCTAGGACCTGAACTCACACCATCAGGGACTTGGAATCAGCTTACAGTCTCACCGGGACAAGTCCTAAAACTTACTCTGCCTTTCAGGGGACAGGTACCAGAGGCCTAATTCAACCAGCTATCAAACCAGTTGCCTAGCATGTAGTACATGAGTAATCCAAATAGCTTGTTGATTCAGGCATAGGAACAGATGGTTTAGGAAAAGGGCTCCTGAGAATGCATTATATATTTGTTTGTTCCATTAGGCCTGTGGCAGAAGGAGATGTTCTTGTGCTGAGGGCATATGCGTAGGAGTGGCGAGATTTGGTTTCATTCCCAGTTCCATTCTCCTGTGTGTCCTTGGGCGAGGTCATTTTACTCTTTTATGCCTCAGTTACCCCACTGGCAAAGGGGGAAAAACAGCAAAAAGTGGTGCTGTGGGCCTTAAATGTTCATGAGCTATTTTACCCCCAAGTCTCAAAAATGCAGATTTTAAACAACAGTTTTATGTGAGTGTTGTGGGGAGGGATCATACTTCAAGGAGGCTAGCGCGAGTCTGCTGTGTGTATTAAAAGGGACGGGTGGATTTCAAACTCTGCCAGAGCTGCAGGTGTGGAAGTCCCCTGAGCTAACTAACCTTGGCCACGTCGTCCTTGGCTCCCGCTGGGGAGGCTGCTTCATTAGCAGAAAAATTCTGTATCTTCACTTGTGTTGTTAGGGAGAGTGCATGCATTATTTTCTACTTTAATTTTATGCTATGCACCTATGGTGCAGTAACACCCAGAAGGGCGTTAGTGGGTGTAAAGCGGTGCAGAAAGGTAATAATCTCTCTACTAATGGCGCTCCTGTCCCTTGAAAAAAAAAAAAAAAAAAAAAAAAAAGCTGCAGGGCATAGTTTTCCGAGCACAGCAGAGAGGTCTGCCATGACCCTAAGCCCTGTCAGCAATAATGCAGGGTTCAGTTATGGCCTTTTATGGTTTTGCTTCTCTCCTGCTGATGAATTTCAAATGAAGGCTTTGCCAGTGCTGTCGGCATGGACAGTGTTCAACTGGCTTTTGCAGCATATTAAATACCTTCTCTGGCTAAACAGCCCGTGGGATGGAATTAAATTGTTTCTTTCTGTCTGTTCTTTATCTGGCAGACAAATATCACAATAGCTAATAATAGTGTTAAACAGTAATAGGATAACTGGATTTAGAAAGAAACCAAACCGATTTTGAGAACAGATCAAGACAACTACTTCAGAGACATTGCTTCAGTGCTGTCCCTCTTGCTAAAATAACTTTTTTTCAGGGGCAATGGTTACAAAGTTATGTTTTCAGAGGCTTTCTACTGCAACAGCATTGCTGCTTAAAGCACTGCCAGAGCCTTGCAAGCTCTGAATGTGCAGCAAAGCCTTGGAGCCTTGCTTTGGCTCAGGCTGACTGTCCCATCAAGTAGCAGAACGATTGCTGTTTCCCTGCGCTCTGAGTTAGATAAGGAGAATGCTGCCTTTTTTGGTCTCCTGGAATAGTGCTCGTGTCCTGCAGACTCTGTAAACTGAGCAGTGCTGAGAGGCCAATGAGGTCTGCATAGCACGGTTTCAGATTTTGTGGGAGTCCTGTATGAGCTGGGGTTTGCTACCTATACAGAAGGAGAGAAAGTCCCTTATCAGGAGGAATTTGGGGTTACAGACCACTGAAAAAGGCAAGGACCTCAAGACAAATCTGTTTCCTAAATAACAGTGATTTAAATATTGGGCATGCCTATGCTTTACGCTTCTCAGAGTGTACAAATAAAAATTAATTAAAGGTTATTCCAGGGTGTATATCAAAACCTGTTTACCAAAATATCTCTGAGAATTTGTCTGAGGAGGGAGTGCAGCTGAATTCAATTTGAGTAAACAAGAAGTGCATGTTTCAATCCTGGTATGGCCTTAAACGTGGCTTATACATTTCATGTGAGTCCAGCTCATGACTTTACCATCTGCCCTAATGAAAGTATGTCACAAAGAATGAACTGGAACCTGACCTCCTTGGTCTGGGGTAGCAGTAACTTATGTCTCCGTTTGTTGGGAAGTACCTTCTTTCCTAATCTGTGCCAAGTTTGCTGGAGCAGAAAGGGAGAAAAGCAGTCGAGTCCTCTTGCACATCACCTCCTCTCCTCTTACTCCCCTGTGCTTGGTGAATATGTAGTACATGGAGCAGCTACTGCTCCTTCCCCTGTGCCATTAGTGTCAGTGGCTTTACACAGTCTCTATGCTGCTGTGCAGAATAGTCCCTAGGGCAGGCTGGAGGCCAAGTTAGCTGATTGCCTGTCTCCTTTGCCTGTAGCTGGGTTTTGTGAGCCACCTCAGGGCAACCCTACTCACATTCCTAAAGAGATTACCTGTGGAGCTTTGTGCTCGAGTCCCCCTTAGCATTTAGCTGTCTAACCTGCAACTATTTTGTTAGCCTTTGCAGTTATACTGTTAGGCAAATAAGGTGATCATGCATCCTAGCAAAAGAGGTATAAGTACTGCCTGCTACAAAGGGGATGGAGCTTGTAGGATTCTGGGCAAATTCAGTAGGACTATGTGGACACAGCCAATTTGACCGGGACAATCTAGAATATCATAAACCATATCATAAAGTATAGCTAAATCTTTATTTTAGTGTTATAGTCATTCTGTAAATTAGTCAAGATTGAAATACCCCTGGTTTTGTATAGATAAGACATCTTATGGTAGAGAACATACATGTTTTCTTTTGCCACATCCAGTAGTGAAGCTGAAGTTAGAGACTGACATTTAAAATGAATTGTTCCCCTTACCATTATAGTCCTATGGAAACGTTCACAAGGAGCCGTGTACCTTGGAATGCACTCCCTTCCTTGTAGATCGTATGTTGGCTTGTGGCTACGGTTTGGTATGGTCCAGTGAAGCTACGTAAAATCCTTGCAATATATGCCTAAGTGTGAAGTACGTGTTTGTAAAAGACTGCACATGATATACAAATGAAATATTGAAGATGGGCAGCTCAAGGACGTGAATGATATGCTAAACACTAAAACAGAAGGACAAAATAGAGAACTGTGCTGGAACTTCTGCACCCCTCCCCAGCCCACTGGATATTTTTATTGGAAGCAGTTAATTGTGCTGATAGAGATTTCATATTCCAGAAGGGAATGTAGTTTGGCAAAATGTTCTAGCTTTCAATACAGACAGATGAATAAAGGGTAACCTTTAAAATCCCCATGAAATAAACTATTGAGAAACAAAACAGACACATGGAGAGACCATCTGTAAATTCTCTGAATGTGCAGAGCTGTAAAATACCATCCAGTCTGATATCAAATAATTTCTAAGCGTGGTAAAATGGTATATACACATCTGTCATATTAAGAAAGAGCAAAGATTAAGCTTTCTTTCTTATTTATGATCTTCCATAGCAGCTACTACACCAGTATTTATACATTGAGCAGATCTGCAAGCAGCAGCACTTGGTAGGCTTCAAACAAAAATGTGCATCTTTCTAGCTTGAGCAAGTCCAGCCGGGGTTACAGGTTCACTTATTTTCTTACTGGAAAATATATATATATATATATATTAGAAATGTAGAAATATTCCCAAGACTGGCAGATGTTAGATTAAAGTCATGTAGCCTTTTCTTGACAGCTAATGTACTGTTGGCCATGAATGTTTTCTCTCTAGTGATCACATACCTTAAAAGCCTTGCTTTATGTAAGCTATGCTGGTCTAAAGGGTTGCCATTATCCAGGTGAGTCACGGAAAGTTTAGGCAACTGTTAAAGCATGCCCAGAGTTTCATTTGGAAACAGTAGAGTGCTAAAAGTCAGCAGAGAAGTCACTGTATTCTCATGTCCCGCTGTGCTCTGCAAAGACTGAAGCTCATGCGTTCTTTTCTCCTTCACATTATAATTCAGTGTAGAGCTCTGGTCAGAAGTTGTCAGATGTATGGATCTCTATAACTCGTCTTCTCTCTGAGATGAGGGTTTTAGTATTAGAGCAAGCTCCTTTTTTTTTCTTTTTTTTTTTTTCTTTTTTTTTTAAATAAACCCATAGTGCCCACGTTTAGCTGTGTGCATGGCAGATGTCAGAGAATCTGCACTACTTTGACAAATCTGAACAGATGTCTCTGGAGCGTGATAGACTACTGGCTTAGCTTTTTCTTCAAAGTATTTTCCTCTTGCTATCAAGAAACTGCTCTTTTCTGTTTGGATTTAGGATAAGTGAGCTGTTACTTATCCAAGTGCTTATATATGCATACTGAGACAGTGCAATGATGATTGTATAGGAGGAAAGTATGACACACAGCTAAATATTCTTCTGAACAGATTTTGAAGAGGACAGAGGCAATATCATTTCCCATGAGATCTCAATGCATAATAATTTGTAGTGAAAAGAAGTTGGCTATCATTGCTACTTGATTGAAGACATACAACGCATGTGTGCCATGTAAAAGGTTCTCTGGAGCCTGGTGCAGTATTGCACAAGGGTGGTGAAATTGTGAGTGAGGTGAGCACTGACCTCTCACTTCTTGCCACCCCAAGGAGTCTGGGGCAGGACAACTGTTCTTCAGGCACCAGGAGCCTGAGATCTTGTTATCTTTGCTACAATCTTTCTTTCTAACCGTGGACCTCTTTCTAATTGTTTAACCTCTCTGTTATTCAGTCCCTGATACCTAAACTACAAATTTATGTTTGTTAGTAATCCCTTTTGTTTTGCCAGAGAATGAGACCAGTAAAAAGTGACAACTCAGCAGGGCAGTAAGCCATTCCAGAGGTTAAGGACACCTATTTTGTTTAACAAAAGATGTACAGTATAATGATGACTCCTAGTGGAATGGTGTTTTAAGTGTTGCCCAATTGAATGCAGATAAACCCATGCTCTGGCAGCCTATCTCTCTTCTGCCTGGGCATTCTCACATTGAAGGCAGCAGCAAACCCTTGGTGCTCATCTCTCTTCCTCTCTCCCGATCTTTTCCCTCATACTTAAAAGTTCTGTTCACACAACTCCTAACATGTTTAAGTTGGGGAGGAGGTGGATGTTCAGTGACAACTGCAAATGAGTTTTCTCATTGTTCAGTGGAACTCTGTAGAAAGAGATGGCCCTGTTCCAGATGGTGAGCTGTCTTGATCCTACCCCATTTCCCCCCTTTATGAGTAAAACCACAGCAGTCAGAAGGAAAGGTCTCTCTGTCCAAGAACTAAAGTTGGGCTTCTGGCAAACTTCTGTCTGCTAAGTGATTTTCCTAGGGGTGATGGTTTCAGTCTGGAGAGACAACTGGTATAGTCTACCACAGTAAGGCTTTGATCAAAGTCCACAGCAGTTTTCACCAGCTTTTGGATATTTTTATTGCTCAGAAAATTGCCAGACCAGCCAAAAATACAATCACTCTGCCTTTCTTAAGGAAAAATTATAATGTCCATTATCAGTTTTAACCAGCAAAAGGGGACAGGATTTTATCAGTCAGTGCCTATTGCAACCACTGTAGCATCTCACACTTGCTATCCTTTTATTTTCATCTTCTCTCATTTTATTCTATCCCGTGCTTTCTCATTCAGCCTTTGGCCACTAGTTCACCCAGATCAACATCATCATTATTTTGTAGGTTTTTCTAGATTAATTCTGAGAGGATTATTCCCAGGAAAGACATTTAGTTCCCTTTAAAGTCTTTAAAAGCTCTTAACTTCATAATTCTTCTTTTTAATCAGTTATTTTTTTTTAGAAGCCAGCATTCTTCTGTCTTAGGAGAACATTCATTTCAGTGACTAGTCAATGATTAAACTTAATTTTGAAAAAAGTTATATAACTTCAAGGTTTCTGTATTGTGTCAGACATTTGCATAGCTGGTTGCTCATCTACACACCAGGTTCTGATGATATTGGCTCTTTTTTTATATTATTGTTTTAAACCAAAAAGTGTACCAGACTTCCAAAATCTGCTTACATGAAACTCCAGATCTGTGTTTCTATGTCAACAAACATGTTTGGGTAGCTCTGATACCCAGGTATAGTTGGACAAGTGGTGCATAGAGGCTATGAAATGTTAGCAGGGGCCTTGAATTATGGAAGCAGATGAAGGGAGCTGGGGGAACAATGTCACAGCTATGGTGACTGTTAGAGGGTAACCCTCTAAGGAGGTTCATCGAGGAGAGGTTTGCACTACTGTGAGAGATCTGATTTCAGTACTTGACAGCATAGTTATGAGTGGTTTTAGTCTCAACAATTTCTGTAATGATAGCTGTGAAGGGCATTAGGCTTCAGAACAGCTTAGCAGGATGCCCAAGGACTGAACAGCCCATGCTGAGGCCCATGTGGGATTGGCATCTGTGTTTGCTAATTCAGGTATGTCTGCCTGTGCTACAGCTGTTTTTTTTACTCGAGTACAAACCTCTGAAGCAGAGCAATAGCATGGAAGGAAATGGTTGTTAGCCAGGGCCAGTAATACCTTAACAGAAGTCCTACCTCTTACCCTCACAATTTCATCTAGTATGCTTTGCATCTGTTTTTTGCAGATAAACCAGACCCACCTGCTGGAACACCTTGTGCATCAGACATACGGAGTTCCTCCCTCACTCTTTCATGGTATGGCTCCTCTTACGATGGTGGAAGTGCAGTGCAGTCCTACACCGTGGAGATCTGGAACTCAGTGGATAACAAATGGACAGACCTCACTACCTGCCGCAGCACGTCGTTCAATGTGCAGGACCTGCAGGCTGACCGGGAGTACAAATTCCGCGTGCGAGCTGCTAACGTGTATGGCATCAGCGAGCCCAGTCAAGAATCTGAGCTGGTCAAAGTTGGAGAGAAACAAGGTTAGTTTTTAAAAGTCTAAGTATAAGTAAATCATATCATAACAGTTCCCCAGCAGGGTCAGGCAGCTTTACCACACTCCCTCACATGTGCTTCTGTGCAATGAATGCTTAAGCTGGGTGTAAGCACGCTCAAGTCCCTTTGTAGCTTCATGTGGGTGTCTGTGCTTATGATTTGCATGCATCACTTGTGGAAACATGGCTTCAGGAACCCCTAAAACCTGCCTTATGAAAGCAACCAATAACTTGACTTCTGGTTTGCTCTGTGCATGCTGGCTTGACAGACTTCTGTCGTTCAGCACACAGGTAAAGGGAGATAAAACATTTCTCACATAAGTTACCCGTTCAGACCTTGCCCAACTGGGAAATTATGTTTGGTGGCTTACCTGAAACATACTGGGGAATTCATTACAGTATATACTGGACACACTATGGAAAAATAAGCCAAAAAAACACTATCCCAAATTTGCTTTTGGAAAAAGCAAGTGAACCTGCTGCCAGCCAAGCACTGAATACACAGCAGAAACTTAATTAGCCTCTCGGACCTAGATATGATTTCTATGCTTCAAATCCCAGCATGGTAAACCACCTCAGTCCTGTTGCCCCTAATACACCTGATATTGTGAATCTGTGACTTGTATCCTGCTTAGCATGTTGGGTTTGCAGCATTGTATGGGTGCTAAAAATATTTTTAGAGTTTTTGATTCCAGTTGCAATGCATATGAAATACTTCTCAGTATGTTTTTTCTCTTGTTGTCTGCTTAACATCTTCTCAAATAGGCTAATGGGGAGAGCTGGAGCATTTTAGAAATTATTGTAAACTGTTACAAATGTTTTAAACACACACACACAAAAATCAACATTATTTTTTTTTAATAGATTTTGAATGCAGATTTCTGTGCACACCCACATCTACCTACTGTGCAAGGATCACTGATATTCCTACCACACTGAAAATCCCAGAACCAAATTTTCAGCACCAAAATTATGTAGTTTGCCATGTTTCCTGTATTTGGGGAGTGGACTGTGTGTTGTGTCTCTCCCTCCTTATCTTTATATGCAGAGCTTTAGAGTTTTCAATGTCTCACATAGTCCTTGTGATGTTATCTTTCATTGCCACAGCAAGACAAAATGATAGCAAAATGGTGCAGCATCACAAAGCTGTGTAAGCTTCTCAACAGTCATTTCCAAGCAAAAGGGAATCATACTCCAAGTGTTGTAAAGATTTAGAAACTGGTATAAATCGCAATGCAACTTCTCTTCAAAGGGAGAAAAATAACATTAAGAATAGCAATAAAATTGAAAGAAAGCTAGGCGTTTTTGGCTTTTCATAATAGAATTCCCTGTGTTTGAATGCCCTCTTTCTTTAGTGGCAGGATGAACGCCTTCTAGAGCTAGGGACCTGACCTGTTCCTAGACTTGCTTTTCCTAGAGCAAGCGCTACTTGTACTGGACCAAAGCAAACAAGCTATTTTTCTTTTTAAGTCTGACAGTTTTCTTATGTAGATTTAACAAAGTCTATAGAACAAATCAGTCATTGTGATACAAATTTTTAACAGCCAAAAAGTTTCTTTGGGTGAAAAGAAAATGCATGTTGTTTGCAGGAGGGTGGGTTGTCTTTGTGCTCTCAGTTCCAGGGCTTCTAGCTTTTTGTTCTTGATACCGCAGCTAGCGTGAAGAAAGGGCAGGTCATACGAAGTGTGATTTTTCAAGTGCGTGAGTGTAGCTGGTGCCTTAATTGAAGGCAGCAGAAAATGCATGTGTTCAGCACTTCTGAAAGTCAGGACATTAAACTGTCATCTATGTAAACACTTAGCTGAGTAACAGGGGATTTTCCATTACTGCCAGAAAGAGTGATTACTGATTTTCATACTGAGGTGGCTGTTACATATCAGCAATCTCAATCTTAATACAATTCTAGCAAAGAAAGGCATGGGTAACTTTTCAATGTGAATTTCAAGAAAACAGCTACTAAAATAAGGTAGTAAATCACAACAGATTAAAGAAGACATTGCCATGTTTGAGGAAATCTTTTTACCGTCACTGCACTTCTGAGAAAGGTTTTAGCACAGCTATGCAGAGCTTACAAAGCTCAGATATATTCTATTTATTTAATTTAGGCTCCCAGTTGTGAACCAAAATGTTTCGAGCTCAGGTCTTCAGTATAGTGTCGCTGCAGAACAGGGAACTGACTTCTTTGTCTGTCTAATCGCCGTTTGGCAGACCTTAACTACTGGCAGTGTGGCTGGGATCAGCTCCCTTAGGCAGCCCTTAAAAGGGGAGGAAAATGTGATGTGCTCTCTGCAAGTGTGGTTTCTAGCTGAGGAAGATCTGAGGACAGCTACGCCTGCATGGGGAGGGCTCGCTTCCCTCCCTGCTCTTCTGGTAAATGACTGCAAACCAGCGAGTCTGTTCTGGGACATACAAGGGTTGCAAATCCTGCAGAAAGAGATGAGGACTTTAGTAACAGGTTATATTTACTTGATTGGCTTTGCTACCAGAATGCATATGCAGGGTTATGTCTTGAATATGAAAAGGTGATGCCTGCATCAGATCAGTTATCTGCACCCCCTTCACCCTTCTTTCTATTGTTTTCTTGTCCACTACTGCACTTAACTCTATACTCTAAGGCAAATAATGGTGTCCAGAGTAACGTGTTAATGTTTCATAACATGAATTGGTTGACACAGTGGGGATAAATCATTCGATTAGGCTTGCACTCTATGATGACAAAGTGCAGCTTTGGCAGCTACAGGGAAAGTCATAGAGGTCCCCGTGAAACTGCCTTTGCAGTTGCTCAAATTACTGGTCATAGCCAGAGGTCTTCGGAGCAAGTCCAAGCACTGTAAGTAATATATAGCAACATTCCAGCTACCACCCCTTTGCCTCTTACCTGCAGGCAACATAGGGAATAACACACAAACTGGTGCTACCGACAGTTCATTCATGTGAGGATAAAAAATTAAAATCAGAACACTCAGGCCAGCTTCCACTCTGTCTTGTGTCATGGGGCTTGCTTACACCTCTGCATGCCTTTGAATATTCCTGCAGAACTGAGTCTCCATTTGGACATCTTTGCTTTCAAAGTTCAGCCATGCTCAGGAAGGTGTACACTCGCCAAATTTTCTAGTCATCTCGAGTCTGACAAATGTGTCTATGCTTTGCAGGAAATCTTTTCATCTATGAGCATGCTTTAATTTTAGGTTTGCAATTGCAAAAAATGCATCACAAAGCCAGAAAAATATTTGTCATTGAACCAGAAATGTAGCTATTGATTTTAATATTTTTATTTTATTTTCTATTCCATTTAGGCATTCCTAAAGCAATTTATTAAATGATTTTGTATTGATTCAATATGCTTGTGTTTCTACTAGGGAGGTAAAATAGCCAAGCACTGCAAAACACATGAACTAGATTTATCAAGAAATGGTGACTGGAGTTTGACTATGTAGTTATTAGAAATGAAAAAGCGGTGAAGAGATTTTAATTATGGAGTTAATACACAAAATCCCTGACTGGTTTTGCTGCTAAGCCATAAAGGTCTACCAGTTACCCATGTTACTGTGAATAATTTGACTGCCTTATGTGAGTACAATATCCTATTTAATGCGTTATTCATGTCTTTATTTTCTTTACAGAAGAACTTAAAGAGGAGGAAGCGGAGCTATCTGATGATGGTAAGAATTTCATATTTTAATCAGGAAAAACTAAAAGCTGTGTTTTTATTTCGTGTTCTATGGAAGTTTTAATCATGCTGCTCACTCCTTATTTGTAGAAGGGAAAGAAACAGAGATTGAATATCGGACAGTTACTATCAACACTGAACAAAAAGTTTCAGATGTCTATAATATTGAAGAAAGACTGGGATCGTAAGTACTATATTGTGCTTTTAAAGACACATTGCTTTCCAGGCTACTAGGAAATTACAAGACTAGCAAAAAAATAATAATAATAATAATAATAATAAAAAAAAAAAAAAAAAGAAAGAGGAACACACTGTGCACTTGCATTTCCATTATATCCATTAGTGGTTACAGGATTATCCTTGCCCACAGGCTAAAATCTCTGTTGACAGTGGTTATAATCCCAAGAGCATTAATAGTATTGCTCAGAGAAGGTCAGCGATTAGCCTGGCTGTTTCTCACTGCTCAAACTCGTGGTTATGTGAATTGCATGCCATGATAATCTTTGAGCAATTTGTGCTGCTGGTGGTGCTGAAGGGCAGAGGATCATGTACGGTTCTCTTAACAGAGCTGGCATTTATCCTTCTTCTGGATAAGTGTGTCATAGAGGTGCAATTGTACATATACAGTAAAGTGAATTGAAAGTATTGAAGACTCTACCATTCAGGTTCTGATTTCATCTACATCCTGACATTTCACCTCAAACCTGAGAATGTTTCCTACCTTCTGCTTCTACATAGGTGTATGGCCTATGGAAACCTGTATGCAGACAAACTTAAGTCACATGAATTAAAGACTGCTAGGTGTCCTTTTTATGAACCCTCTTGTATAAAAGATGTTAACTGTAAAATTGGGGTCTCAGTAAATATGGTAGTCATCATAATTTCTTGCAGATCACTCTTCACAAAATCAGTACAGAACTGTACTTGATATGATGATTTTTTAATTTCAGATAGTGTGGTTGCACTGGCATATTTAGTAAACATTTGCTAGTCTTTGTGGACTGTGCATTGTAAAAACATTTTATGGAAATAGATGTATGTTTTCAGGGGCAAATTTGGACAAGTCTTTAGGCTTGTTGAAAAGAAGACTGGAAAAGTGTGGGCAGGAAAATTTTTCAAAGCATATTCAGCTAAGGAAAAAGAAAACATAAGGGATGAAATCAGCATCATGAACTGTCTACATCATCCAAAACTTGTCCAATGTGTAGATGCCTTTGAAGAAAAAGCCAACATCGTCATGGTCTTGGAAATGTAAGTATAAAACGGATCACACTAACAAAGCTAATAAAGTTGGAAATAATTGTGCATACAAAAGTAGCAACTTACCTAGATATTGGTGACTGACAGAAGCTTCAGAGTTTGCAGGGTTTCACACCTTGTAAGTTTTTCCAGTCATTCATCCAAGCTGTTTAAACTGTGTAAGTAAATCTGTGTTATCTTTCTTTAAAATCAGTGATGATCTGTTGCAGACTTCATTATCTATTTCATTTGTTTTTTAATCTAGTACATGTGTTGCTTTTCTGCAGCTCACTCTTCTATTGCCAATTTGGGAGGGGAGAGAAAAAAAGTTAGTTGCAATTTGGCTTGTTTTTAGAACCAAAAATGTGCTTAAGAAAGAGAAAAAGCTTTTTTCTTTAGGAATAGCTAAACAGATATTGAATAAGCTTGTGTCAAATTTCACCTAAACACTGACCAGTTATCTGTTGCAAAGAACTGAATGTGGATGAAGAGACTGTAGAGGGGAAAGATATACTTGTGAATGCGAACCTTAAAGCTATATGACAACAAAATAGTTGAATTTCCATGAAAAAATCACTCAGGGAAGTTTATAGTATCCAGGAGGTAATGGGAACACTTTGTTCACATCAATGGCAATATCCACTTTTTATATTTAAAAACTGGAGACCTTAAAATGGGATTAGTCTGATGAGTTTTTCCTGCAACAACATAAACACTCTGATTGTAAAACACTTGTTTTTAGTAATGGAGATCCATCTAAGAAATATTCACAGGTCAGCAAAGTGAATGCTCCAAATCTAGACCAGTAGATGCAGAAAGATGGTTTACACTGTAACCCATTTGTATTTTTGTTTCCAAATTTGTAGTCCAAAATTGGAAATTTTGTTTCCATATTTATATTTTTTGTTTCAAAAAAAAAAATAAAATCTAGTTAAGTGTGGCTTGATCTGCCCTTAATATCAAGACAGATTCTGTGTCAAGGTCCAGGTGTCACAGCTGTAGAAGGGGATTTCACATCTATCTGAAAGTCATTACACTCTTTATCGCAAGATTTACAATTGAGTAAAGCTGGATTTGAAGACAGCCTAGGTTGCTTTCTTGTACTTGCTGAGTAAGATAGCAATACCTATCTTCACCTCACAAAAACTGCTTTGGGCTATTAACTCCACACCTCTTTGGGAAGGAGAAGAAAATCGCCTTAAGCAGTGCTATAAAGCATCTCACAGGGCTGGAACTTAGGCATTGAAGATAGTTGACTTTTTATTTTTTTCTTCAGGAAAAGAGAAAGTTGAGAACATGTTCATACACTAGAATTCATTATAAGAAAAGTATCTGCACACTGAGGAGTGGAAAGTAGTGGTCAGACTTCAGAAACACTAAGAATGAGCGTGCATGGCCAACGTGATGTTTGCATCATGCATAATGCACCTGCTTAGTGTGAATCCCATACTTCTGGCAGTAGCAGCTGGAAAGAAAAGGAAATCCTGATCTATGCTGATGTGTTTTCCCAAAAATTTACATCAGCCACTGTGCTGCGGCCACATCTAGACAGCTGCACTTTCATGCGCTGTCTGCTGCAAGGAGAAGCTGTTTTTTGGCTGGCTGGAACTGCTGAAGAAATAGGTTGTTAGGAGCAAAAGAGACTTTATCTATTATCTTGCTTTCTTGGCATTTGCCTAGATTATGTGAAAGCTGCTATTGCACTGGCATATTTCAGAGACTGAAATGCCATTATACAACTTTGGTACTTATATGCAAGACGGTGCTTTTATTTTTAGATTCAGAAGTTGAACAAGCTGATCATGGTAAGAGAAGGGAGCCCTACTTAGCTTGGAATTGAAAGCTGGCAGACCTAATGGAAAACAAGGAAATGTATAAAGAGGTTTGAATATCATAGGGCTTTACACTCCATTAGTTCCCCTCTGCAAACAAAGGGTGTTTATTAAAAATATATATATACAAAAATACAAACAAACTTAAAGTAGTTTTGCTAACCAGTCTAATTAGGATGTGATTTTGATGGCTACACTGGGTTTTGAAACCCCACATGGAAATTTCCACAGTGTTAAGAGCCATAGGAGGAGGGGTTCTTAAAGCAGCACGCAGGCAGGCTATAGCCATCAGTCCCTGCTCTGGAGCAGGTCTGGGCAGTGACAGCTTCCGTGACACCTTCGTGTCAGATGGTTTTGTGGCCTCTGCACTGTTACTGTCCCCACGTGACACAGTCCCAGCACAGCAACTGCAACAGTATTGTTTAGAAAGGCACCAATGGATCATTTCTGTTTTAGCTATTAAGCTAATATTTCTTTGCATGTCAGGGAAGTTGTGGCAAGCACTTTCAAAAATTCTTTGTATTCAAGCTATTTCTTTCATTCCTACCAGAGCTTAAATAAGTGGATTTCAAATAAATCAAGCTCATCTGCCATTAGCCCTCCACTAAACCAGATGTTAGTAGTGAGGAATTTAGCAGCTCCCCCTTGCACTCAGAGTGGAGCTTTTGACGAGGACCACCTTTGGATTTTTCTTCCTGATATTAATCCTGGATTTTTCATTTTAATTTTATTCCTACGTCTTTCTTACAAGCTTTTAAACTTTGCCCACCAATTCTTCTCTCGTTTTGCAATTTGTCATGCCACTATTTTGCATTGTTTGATTTTATATGTATAATAAATTTAGTTTTTTTTCTGGTCATTCATTTTAAATTAAATGCTATAGTGATTCAATCATTTGATATGCTCTTCCCTGAAAACCTTCTGATCTACTATTCGTTATCTACTCATTCGTTAGAAGTCAGGGCAAATCTCAGGCATTTCCTTTGCAGATATAATACAGGATCTGTTCCAAAATAAGTATCTCAGTGGAAAAGGAGTTTAAAAACAGTAGCATGTTGTGAACAGTATTCAGCATTGGGAGCTAAGTGCCTTAAAGTACATTTTTACATACTTCAGATAGTCAGTTTATTTTGACATAGATAAGAAAATTATTGTGTTGAAAATTAAGATTATTAAAGCAAAACTGCAGCAGTCAGCTCTGCGTGTCTCCATTTATTTGGTATGATTTAAGTTGACACAAGTCTCTAAGGTTTTGTTTTTGTTTCAAAGGAAGATTTATCAAAATGCAGGGAGTATTTGCTTGGGCAGCTCCAAGGTAGAGTTTTCTCACTGTTCTTCCATGACCAAAATATTAACATCAAATATTTTAAGTGTGTATTCTCTGACTCTGTAGAGAAGAATATTTCCCTCACATTGACCTGATTAGACGTTGGATTCTGAGACAGCTGTGACTGTGTGAAGAAAGCCTGCAGAAGCAGGTCCTGCTGTGTGTATGCAGAATCTGCATTGGTTCAGCTCAGCTTCCTAACCTGTGAAAAATTAATCTGCATTTCACTCAGGATATAAAGGGAAAAATTTGCATTCTGTAAATGCAATTGCAGTTTAATGGTGTTTCCAGAGTGTCTGGTGGTCCTAAGGTAAAAAACAGCATGCAGATGAATTAACAGTAATTCATTGCAAGATTATATGCTGAAAAGTGGAGTTTGAAGCAATGGTACAATTTCTGGAAAACTTTCTCTTTAAGGATCTAAAACATATGTCAGTTTTTTGTTATATATACATCCATGTTAACGGTGAAAAAAGGAATCCATACTTTTTAGTATCAGGATGATTGTCATTTGGAATTGCAGAGTGCTCCAGTTTGCATATAAATGTTTATATAAACACAATGTTCAATGTTTTGCATATAGATGTTTTCATAAACACATCCATACAAGTTAATGTCTTACTGCAGTAACAAAATACTTGATCATCAGAGCTGTTTTTTCAATAGCTATCCCCATATTATTGGCTTTATGTTACAAATGTGCTCTAATCCAATACAACCTCTGAATGTGTCAAGTGTGTGCTGTTCTTCCTATTTCCATGTTAACAGGAAACTGCAGTAGCATCTATGATTATATATTTTCTGAAATCGTGTAGCCAAAGCAACAGATGTGTCCAGAACTCCAGATGTTTCAATTTCAGTATAGGATATGAGGGGTGTAATCATGTATCTGACAACTTGCAAACATTGCAAGGCCATTTTTCACTTGCGTGTTTTCTTCCTGTAACTGAAATTACATTTGGCAATAAGCATGAATGCTGCAAAATGTTAAGCCATATAAAGACCACGAAATGTTTCAATTAGAGCAGATTTCTAAGAGCAAATCTGCTCTGCACACCCCTGCATCCAAAAACATAGTTCCCATCTTTGGACATGAACAGAGGAAACGGTGATTACTCAGAATTAAAAATATATATAAATACATAAATAAATAAACAACGACAACAAAGAAAAAAATGCATTTTGTTTTATTAAACCTCTGTGAACTCTCCCACTTTAGTTCCACAAAGAGTCCAATCCAGGAGATTCTACCCTGGAAAGACCACTTATTTCACATCTTAAATGAGCATAAAAATGGAATTGACCTACAAGGAGTGTGATGATGGTTCAGCTAAAAATACCAGCACTGAAAGAGTTGTGGATTATATCGCCCTGCCATAGCTAAGGGGGAAATTCCCACTGAGCTCACTTGGGTCAGGAATTTACCCTTTGAGCTTTGGATTCCAATTAAACATATAATTTGAATTCTTCCTTCTACAGACATTCTTTGTCACCCTCAGTCTCCCTTCTTCCCAAATGCCTTTTCGCTAATCTACTAAAAGTTTTGTCCTTTTCTACATCCCATACTTTGGGATCATACTCTTGATCCATACTTTTTTCCCCTTCTATCCTGTATTGTAGTTTTATTGATTTCTAAATTATGTTATCTGCACTTGTGTAGTAATGGAGCATAGAAGGGAAGGAAGCAGTGAGAAACGTCAGTTTGGAGTCTGGAGTGGTGGCATGGACACATCAGAGGTGTGACAACCACATGGCACGCAATTGACAACCAGGTGCAGGTGGCTGAACGATAAAGGATAATGCTATTAAAAATGTAGATTGTACTCTGGAGTGACTACTGCAAGCTTGAAATATTTGGATTTGTGTAAAGGAAATAGCTTTATTACTCTCAAAATGAAAATGGTACAGAAGCCCTCTTTTTTCTGTCTTTCCTAGGGTCTCAGGCGGAGAACTCTTTGAACGAATTATTGATGAAGACTTTGAACTGACAGAGAGAGAATGCATTAAATACATGAGACAGATTTCAGAAGGAGTTCAGTACATCCATAAGCAGGGTATTGTGCACTTGGATTTGAAGCCAGAAAATATTATGTGTGTCAACAAGACTGGTACAAGTATCAAACTCATTGACTTTGGACTTGCAAGAAGATTAGGTAATGACTTTTCTATTTCAGTATGATATTGGGAAAAGGACAGGACAAGCATTAAACCATACTTACCGTTATATTCTTCCATATAAAAGAGTAAACAGACATGTTTTATACAAATAAGTATTAAATTAGGAAAAAAATAGAAAAGGGGAAAATAAGACATTCGAGAAAGAGAAGGGCACCTCATCTTTGAAAGTTTTCAGAAAGTAACTATTTTTTTCTGTGGCCCTGGTATACCTGTAGATTGCAAGGTAAAATATACAAAAGTACTAATATTAACAAATATTACTTTTACTAGGAGAAACCGTAAAACACTAACTTCCTAACTCTAAGAAATGGAATAAAACCTCAATTTGCATGAGTAGTATAACAAATATGTTAAACTTTTTTAACAGCAGGATTTAAGGTGATGCTCCTGAAGACTTTCAAGTATGGATAGTTACACTGAATTTACACCTACCCATTAGTGTTCTCATTTCCCATCCTAACTAGCAACATATTGATGTAAAATATAGGAGGAATTATATAAAGAGGTGTGTTTTGGTCATGCTCAAAATGACTAATAAAATAAAACTACTTAAAATAACAAAATGGGGAAAAAAAAAAAAAAAAGTTCAATTTGACAAGCTCCTCCTCTTCCTAAGGTGTTTTTGTTTTTAGCTTTTTCTTTTGATTCATTCTGGACCACGTTTTCCAGCATGATCTGCAATCTGAAAGCCAAAGACCACGGAGGGTTCTTCTCTTCATATTGTTCATTGTCAACTCAGCCGTTCAGTTGTGTTTGTTTAGTGTTAAACAATGCCAAAATCACACACTGATCTTTTTTTAATCCTGCACTTTCACAAGAGAGAAATTAATAATAAATTCAAGAATTAAAAGGAGCTAAAACACTTTATGAAGATGTTACGCTGGCTGAGCTGAGATTTGTCACTCTTTTGCCATTAGATTGATTAGAACAACTCTGCATAAAATTGCCTACAGCTTTATTCTTAGTTATAATCTTTCCCCTTCACTCTTTAAGCAAAATCATAATTAATATTTATTAAAAAATAGAACATTTTCATGAGTAAATTTTGAAATTGAAACCTGTTTTTTGTGACCTGCCTATATGCTGGTCATCCTACTTCTTTTGATACTTAAGTAACAGACTACAACATACCCAAGAACATAATTTTACTAAAACAAACCAAAATGGTATGTTGCACAAATAGGGAAAAACAAATCTGCTTTTCAGATTTCAGATATTCAACTCCAAAAGCGTATTGCATGAATCCTGGTCACAACACTACAGGAGTCTTGGGACTCAGAGACTTAAGTGTTTATTTCATTCATGAACAAAAGAGTGGCACCATTTATGTTCCTTCACCAGTGGTGAGATTTTTGTTACCAGCTGTGTGAAAGACTTCATCCCCCAGCTGTCAACCTGGAAAACTATACTTTTACTGCTGAAGTGAGTGGATTTCAACAGCAACAGATAGGCACTTAACAACAAAACACCTCTTCGTAGAAATTTCTTCAGCTAACTTCATAACTTGACACCCCTGTTAAACCCACATTCAGCAAAAAGGAAGATCCTGTTTTCAGTGGCCCGTTCATACCCATTAGGTTTTCCATTTTTCTGTTAACTGAGGCATCGCTGTATATTGCACAGCTGATACTAGTTTGTGAGCAGCTACAGTCACATCGTATGTGGCAAATCTCTAACCTGTATATAACTCCATAACTTCCATAGCAGGAGAAAGTGCCCTCCCGTTCCATGCTCCTAATGTTCCATTTGCTAAAACAATTTTTACTACGTGACCTCTTTTTGCTAATTGTCTTACATTGAGAACTGACAGCACGTTCCCCCATTTGTGTTCCTTCAAGCCTTGTGATTTTGAAACTGACTGTCAAATTCACTTTGATGGGATAGATTTGGGATTAGGGGCCCTCGTACTGTGTCCATGACCCCGATGCAGCAGATACTGCTCAACCAAGGAACTGCCAAAGGGAACAGTGGCTAATTTTGCATTTCAGCTTCTGAGATTTATTTGTAATTTTTTTTTTTTTTTTTTTTTTTTGTAACTAACGCATACTGATGGTTCTAAATATTCATTGTTTCAATCAGTTTTAGAGAAAATAGAATCAGCTCCTTCTGCCGTCATTTGCTGCAGCTAATTAGTTTTCTTATACTGTCAGGAAATACCAAAGCCACAGTGGGATATTTTCCTGACCTTTTTTGGTGTGCTGAGGAACACATGTAGAAAATTGTTTAAGATAAACTTCTTGAGGAGAAGAGAACGGGTTTTGAGTACTGTAAAGATATTTTTTTATTAATCAGTTGATTATACACAGTGCCAGCAACAGTTTCCAGCTAGCCTGTCAGCTTTCTGTCTGAACTAAGTGATATCCAAACACAGATCCTACTGTGTACCAAGCTTGTAAACATCTGGGTAAAGAGTTGATATATTACTGAGTTGATATATTACTGCATAGAAAATATCTTATTCTTTTATTTTTTTCTTTTATACACAGAAAATGCTGTGTCAGTTCTTTCACTTTGTATGCTTGCACTCAAATGCCGTGTTTTCAGAAAACACTTCTCTGACCTATGGGCAGCACATTTCATACACCAGCCTTTTGCATACACAGTGGCTCATGGTAGTTTACACAGTGCACAGAAAAGCTTCCAAACTTGGATGTGAAAATCTGAGCCTGAGATTTGGACGATTACAAGGAAGCTTTTAGAAAATAGGCTCTTTGTGACAAATGTTGGTATTTTTCATAAGGACAGGTGGAAAAAAAAATGTGGGTGCTGACCTTAGAAAAAAGGCAATCAGCAAAATGGTATCTTCGGCTTCCTGGTTGTTTTTGGAAAGGTAAGGGGATCTGTTATTGGGACTATGGAGAAGACATCATCCTCATTCTAGCTAAATCAGTTTAGCTTGGATATTAGGAAAAGGATCTTTTTGTTGTAGGAAGGCCCTGATTTCATGAGTATAGGGATGCTGTGGAATATCTTTTGCATGTGTTTTTTAAAGGCTAATCAGATGTCTGACAGGAAGGATCTTGATGGTGAACTTGCATGGGGAGAACAAAGTGACTTTCTGAGACTGCTCCCAGGCTTTCTTCTGTTTCTGTCCCTAGAAATGGGTTCTCTCTGCATAGAGAGGTCTCTGAAAGCAGGGATTACATGTGAAAATGAGGTTTCCACAGTTAATTTATTGTCATCACATCTGAGCAGTGCAAAAAGTGTTTCACAACAATTAAAATGAGAAACTGGCACAATTGTGAATGAATTCACTATGGTGGTTCCTAAATTTCCTGCAAGCATACTGTTCAATCCTGAGGGAAGTTCTTAACCCCATATATCCTTCGATTTTCATGTTGTAAGCTGGGGATTTACATAAATCAAAAGAGTACTAGCATAGATGCATGATTACATTTTATGGAATGACTAAACAGTTTTCAGTGGGTAACCGTAAATGCATCTTCAGAATTTGGATCAGCATTTATGTTGCAAGGTACAGTAATGGAAGTTCAAGTCAATAAAAATGCTCTGTACTGATTCAGTGTTGTGGACAAGCAGCTTTTATTGTAGTCTTCTCAAAACTTTGACCTGCTGTTTTTTGTTGTTGTTGTTTTGTTTTGTTTTTTCTCAAGCTTTTCTCTTGATTACAGAGCTGCAAATCTCTGCATGTGGTTACCTTAGCAGAAGCAGGATTGGAATCTGTTATATCTGTTTTTCTTCCCATTCATATCTGCTTTGTTTAGATGGTAATCTCTTTGGGAGAGGGATGGTTCCTCTCTCTCTAATTGTACTGTGCCTAATCTGGATGCTACTCTTGCACAAAAGATAAGCACAATGCAATGTGTCTCACTTAAGGCAAATACTGATTGTTCAGGAACATGTGCAGACTGGACATGAGTATCTCAACCTAAATCCAAGCCTGTTTGAAGTCAGAAACAATTTATCTCCTGACATTTTTCTACTTTTATAATACTTTTTTTTTTTTTTCTAATTGGGACTGTTTTTTTTTTCCCCCATCCCTAATCTATTCCTTATAGTTTCTTTCCCATCTGCCCTTGCTTATTCTTTTCCTCTTCTTCCCATCCTATTTAGAATAACCATCAAAGAAAATGAGCCTATTGAGATTTATCTAGTATCTTTTTAGTGAGTTGCATTGTGCTTCACCCTATCAGTAAAAGTTAGACATATCACTCCTAGTTGCATACTGGTAGCATAAACTGGTAATATTAGATTCTGTATAGGATATTATTCTACCTTCATCACTGCATTTTCCAGTAGAGTAGTAGTGGTGGGTCAGCACAAGAAAGATGTCCTACGACCTATGTCCTACGACCTGATTCTGTTAGTTCATATTGCTAGCAGTAGCTTGGTTGTGGATCATTTCAGAAGCATCCACAAGGGAGCCAAATTAAGATATCTCCCTTTTTTTCACCACTCTGGGGCTCCAGAGGTATGCTTGTAGTCAAGTCTGTTTTTGAGAGCAGGCTCAAGTCCACTTTTATTGATAAGGCAGTGATCCATTAGGTGCGTGTCATCTTGTTTTCTTGTTTCACCTCCTACCTGTGACACTTCAGTTAAGAGACACACAACCCAGTATTGATTCTCTTTCCTGTTTAATCTATTAAAAATGTGTTGGATTAAAATAGATACTTCTTATTATTATAACTTTATCATTACTGTATCTCTACCATAAAATTCAGATCCCTGAGCTTTAATAAATCTCTTGGATAACTTGTGAAAACTCCTTTCTAACCCTGGAATCCTGAAATCCTCTTGCGATGCTGCTTACAGAAATGGAAGCTCAAACACTCATGTACTTCAGAACATCCAAACCTAATCAAACACTAAAAGTTCTCTTCTTTCTTAGTCCTGGTGTTGTGCAAACTCCTTGCAATAGCAACCTTCTTACAATGTGCCTTGTACTGTGTGGTAAAGGATGCTTAACATGTCATTCTTTTTACTATTCATGTGTCAGCTGAGAAAATAGCAATTCAGGCATGACTTTTTTTTTTCAGGTAAGAATCCTTAACAAAACCACAAATATGACAGCAAAAGTGGTTTTTCTGTTGTTGTAGAATAACTGTTTTTAAATCCTGCATGCAGCAGTTAACAGTTTTCTCTTTCATTCTTCACAGAAAGTGCAGGTTCTCTGAAAGTTCTCTTTGGGACACCTGAGTTTGTGGCTCCAGAAGTTATTAACTATGAACCTATTGGATATGAAACAGATATGTGGAGTATAGGAGTTATCTGCTACATCTTGTGAGTACCTTTACTATTTGTGACCCAAATCCTGACAGTTTATGAACACATTAAATTTCTGTCAACTCCTTGGTGTTCTCCAATTTTCTTTTTTCTTTTTATTTTGTATTCTATTACAACCTCCATCATGATTAATAAAAATTCTCTATTCTCTAAAGGGTGTAACTGGTGAACTGCAGAATTAGCAGTTCTGGAAATTTAGGCATTTAATGTTATACATCCTACATCATAAACCAGCAACACTTCATCTCATTTAAAGACAATGTGACAGTATTTTATTATTAACTTCAAACTATTATTCCTCCAAGCTGTTTAAGGTGTTTAATGTCTTCCCATTCTTTTATTGTCAAGAGAGATGATTTTTGTGACATTTGGGGGTCTTCTTATTCAGGGTACATCCCCCACGAGACAGACCAAAATACTCCAGCATTACTGTATCTGTTCATGGTGCATTTTCATTTATTATTAAATGCAAACTACTAGATAAATACATTTTATAAGTAGCATGGATGAACCTCATGGAAATACTTTACAGGAAGGTTGGTGTGTATTTGGTGTGATCTTTATATGTGATTTGATAACATATGATTATGCTGCGCTTAGAGAAATGTATATGGAAATAGCATCTACCAGCTCTCATGCTTGGAACATCAATTGATCTTTCCCCAAGTGTGACCTAAAAAACATCATGCCATATAAACAAATGAAATGGGAAACTCAGTTTGGAGCATGATTCTTTTTCCCTCACTCCAGTTTCAATATTCAGTAAACGAGAGATCTACTTTTCAATTGTTCTTTTAAAAGGCTGCTGTTGATGCTTTACTTTGTTCTGTAGAAGAACCCCCCCTCCCAGGCCGGCCTCGTCCCTGGCAGCTGGCAACGCGGAGGTGTTTGCCTCGCCTTTACTCAGTCTGTCTGCGATTCTGCTTGCCTTCTCAGCCTGTATTGGTTCTCATATCCTTCTCATTTCCAAACTAAGCAAAATCATTTTCTCTCTAGTCCTGTGCAAAAGCTACTGCATCAACTTTCTTACTCCCAGCAAAGACTTTGAATGTTTCTGTTATTTAATTTATTTAATATGGGAAGCGTGCTATACTTTTCAAGGTCACTTTGCTCTGCCAGTTTATTTACAGGACCTTCATTTTCCATTCACTTCCAGCATTTTTTTTCTGGATCTTGAAAGCTCGTTTGGATCATTCTGTAGTTCAAATAATTCAGACCACACAAGCTGTACTGAGAAGACAAATCCATTTATTTCTCTAGTTTCTGAGGCCTCCGGAGTTACAGAGCACTGGAGGAGTGGTGCAGAGACCCCAGTTTGCCTGCATGGCTATGGAAAAATCACCAGTGAAATCAATGCTGCATTGCCCTCTAGAGGCCTTTTACACGTTAGGGAACAAAACGTTCACAGGAGACACGCACATTTGAAGGTTTTATTATCTTTTGCTGTCATCTGTTACCAAAGTATACGATGAGGTTTTGTGTACTTGCAGTATAAGCAGGTAATCTCTCATGTGAAATGCCAGGCAAGCACGGCAGAAGTCAGTGGCAGCAGCTGTGTGTCTTCCTACGTCGTGCAGCCAGGGCTGCTGCTCCTGTCTGCTACCGGTGGGTCACCCCATCATCGTATAAGTAGGCAAGGCAAAGGGAGCAGGTGAAACAGAGAGAGAAAAGGTGAAATGTCTCGCCAAAGGTCAGTCTGCTGGCAGTGGCAGGGCTGCTACTTCCCGGTTCTTCTGTGCCACCAGAAGCAAGATATTTGGATGCTGTAATGTTCAGCTGATGGGACTGGGGTGGTTACACCCGGTCCGATGTGCCTTGTGAAATACATTGTGAAATAACTTGTTTGCTAACGTGTGTAAGCTTATTTAAATCCTCATGAGGGGACACTTACATTACCCAAATGCAATGAAAATCATCTCATTTTCGATGCATAACTATTGCCACAATGACCAGCAGTAGTAATCAGCATTTCTTTCTTGCCATCGGAATAAAGTAACAGAAGTGAGGGGAGAGCTGTGAGTCATCCCTTGGACTTGCCCTCCCCACCCCAGAGTGACAGGCTCCAAATCTGTCTTCACTTCCTTAAAGTCCAGCTATTTTTGCAGACTTATAACTGTGAGCTACGATCCAAAAGGGACCATCACATCACCATTACAGAATGCAAATAAAAGTCACTGAGAATTGGATCTCTCGTTAGTTGTAACTCTGCTTTCCTGTTTTGATTGTAAACTCAGAACTGCCAAATCTCATTCACGAAGTGTGAGACTCACTCCCTTGGTGTCTGCCTCACATACCATCGCTGGTTTGTAACTTAGCGTTTACATCCTCCCTCTCCCTGATGTGGTGAGTGGGGTCATGAAGGAAGAGGTGACCACTGCTGCGGCACTGGACCTAAGGACAGGTCTGCTACAGGTAGCTCATGGCCCAAAGCTGCCACTGTGTCCATCGTAGGCCTTAGGTGAAGCTGCAGGAAGCATTGCATGAATTGACAACACCTCTTTCCTCGTAGGATTCAAGAGAGCTGAGAGATCTGTAAGCAGCCTAGAGAGAAATGTGTTCCTGGTATGCCCTGCACAACAGAAATACAACCCAGGCTCCACAGAGAGCTACCAAAGAGATCTCTGTGGGTGAAGGGTCTTGCCTACAGGAAAACTAATGGGTGGGATGTATCCTCAAGTAAGAAACAGAGTGAAATCACTCCTCCACAACCCTTCAGGAAAACCTCTCTCCTTCCATGCAGGCATAAATACAGATATTGCACTCTGCTGGGTTGCTGCATGTCTTCCTTACAGCATGAGTCACTTAATCCTACAACTAATGGGTACCCTTTCCACATTTCTAAGCTATATATTAAATCCTCTTAATCTTTCTGGATAAGTCATTTAGTTCTGTCTCTTCATCGCTCTGTGTTCTTCCTTAAATTTCCCTATTTGTATTCTCCACTTCATGCTTTTTATCTTCCACTTTTATCTTGCTCTCTGTCCTGTTCTGCATCACAGTACTGTCCCACATATTTAAGTTGATATATTGCCTTTGAAGTAACAGGCCACAAATATTATAGCTTGTGTATATCATCTCCGTTCATGTCTATTCCAGTTTCTTTTTGCGTTTGCAATAACCTTTATCTAGTGAAGGTTAAAACCTCCTGAATTCTTTCCAGCTCTTTCTGTCCAATTTGTTTTGCTAAATTTGTTTGTTATGTGGTGTGGTTTTATTTCTAGTTCTAGTTCTTTTCCAGTGATACATTTGGATAGCCAGTAGTTCCAATGTTTAGTAATCTGAAGCAACTTCTAAATTCTATTTTATTTCAGGACTTTGATAAGGCACGGCACTCACTCTGCTGACTTGCATTCGGCTCTATGTCATATTAAAATTGTAAGCCTTGTTAATATAAAGATGAGAGAGCATGCCTTGTTCTTTCAATAAAGCAAGTTAAGAGGCCTTTGATGTCACAATTCTACTGCTCAAAAGGAAATTAATAATTTGGTCAGTGGCACTGGCAAGGTGTGATTCCGCATTAATCCACTGGGCACGTAAAAGAAGGCTGAGAGCACAGTACTCGCCCGGCTTCAGCAATGGGCTGTATTCATTTACGTAGGTCTCAGTGGTCCATTTCTTCCCTGACTGGTGCAGGCCTGAGTCAGCCCTCAGATAAGGAAAAGACTGCTTTGTACAGTGGATGCATGTCTCCAACAAAGCAGAGTGAGTCTATTTATTCGTTTTATTTCACTTGTAAAAGAATTAAATTACTACATGCTCTCCAGGGTGAAGTTGTTATCATCTCTGGCTAAATGGGCTTATTTAGCATGACCTGCACAGTTTTTATCAGATTGAGATAAAGTTCTCTTCATACTGAAATTTGTTACTTTTTTCAGTATTAGTGCAATGCAAAAACAGTAGGGAGGAGCTCAGCATCAGTAGCTGCTGCTGCAAGCACTGCTTGCAGAGGAACGCTCAGAGTCTGACTTTTTGGGACATGCAGCAAGCTCATCTTTCCTGGATTAGTGACAGCCCTAACGCACAGGCTTCCAAGTGAAATGCTGTGGTGTTCGTTACACAGGCAGTAAGACTGGTGACTACATTGGTCCCTTTTGATCTTAACATTTCTAAACCTGCCCTGAGAGCTTCATTAGAACAGACCAATAAATGTTAAGGATCATCTAGAGGATAAAATATCTTTCTTCTTTATTTAGAAGTGGAAACCGTGAAAGACTTTTTAAACAAATGGTTCTTACCACGCCAGGAAGATGCCTGGTTAAGTAGCTGGAAAAATGTTTTCAGTAAACAACTTGCTTCTTGTCTAAGAGTAACTTCACAGTGTAAGCTCAGTATTAATTTTCTGGAGAGGTAGCTCATCTTTATCACTTAGCTGCAGCATTCCAAAAAGAAATTGTTTCCATAATCTGTCAAAAGAGTTGCTGGGCTATTATTACTTTAAATGGCCATTAAGAAATGAACGGCCAAGACTTCGGTCAGTGAGATGTGTGATAAAGATAAGAATTTCTGGGTATAACCTACATTAGTTGCTTTGGGTTTTTGTGGTTTCTTTTGTTTGTTTGTTTGTTTTGTTTTTTACTTTCTGTACACAGGGATCTAGTTCTCCTTACAAGTTTTTTCATGACAAAGAAACTGATTCACAGTGTAAAACTGTGGTAGAGAGAGATTATTTTCACCTTATAAATTTGGCACAGCACGTACAGAAATAAAAAATATGTTCATTGAAAGCTTGGAATGCGTACTGTTACACTGGTGTTTGGAATGGCAAAGCAAATGGCAGCTTAATGGGAACCAACATGGCAATTTACAAACTGCAAGGAGTATGTCAGTCCTACAAAAGCAATTAAGATTTTAGCAGATAATCCTGTCATGCTTTTTTTTTTTTTTATTAAAAAAAAAAAAAAGGGCCAAACAAAACAACTCAAGTTTCTTTTTAACCTCTTTAATCGTCTTCTGTTTATCCTCATCCCTCTAAAGCTGTGTGTGACATGCATTCCCTTTGCCCTGAAAGCTAGATGTCTCTGAGATGTCTCTGTAAACCCTGCATCTGCAGTATCAGCATGGAGCAACGGGCAATATCTGCAGCAGTCTCTTTAGCACGAAAGTGATCTCTCAATACAGCAGCTTTAATCTCTGGAAATAGGCCAAACTATTATTATAGCACAAGAGCTGCATAATACTATTTGTGGTAATACTATGCAAAGGTCACATTTGCCATCCTTCGACAAAGTGTTGAAGGGAAACGGGATTGTTCTTGCTCTGCCTACCCAAGTGTTTCCTCCGGAAATTTAACAGCATGAAGGAAGAAGACGTGCATCCCCTAAATTGATAATGATTTACAGAAATACCTCACAAACCTGTCATTTGTATAAACTGTGAGCTCTTCTGTAAGCCACTGAAGTGCTTGAAAGATTATTGTGCTTACTGCATAGTCAAAAAAGAGACAACTTAGAAATTGATATCTGGAAGCCAAAATCTAGACTTGCCATATGGATGAGATTTTTCACCTCCTAAAACATTATGGAGAATGATGGACTATTACTACAAACAGGAAAATGCTTAAATGTTTGAGTGGGGAGAGATTTAAGGCTTTGCAGGAGTGCTTTGCAGATTCCAGGACAGAGCTTTTGCATCAGCACCTGACCTGGCCGGGACTGCTGATGTGCATGAGGGCAAAACAGAATCCTTCTCATTCTGCAGTGGCTACACCAGCTCGCCAGTGCTGTCAGGCATAAAACTTCTCCTGGCAAACTGTAAGTGTCAAAGACAAAGAACAGTTACGGGAAAGTAGGTTGGTTTTGTGAGCAATTTTGGGGTGTTGATCTTTCAGCTTTCTGTAACTTATGCCTACAATGCCTTCATAAATGGTTTATGCCAGCTTCTCCATTTATTAAGGCAGGCTTCACTGTTGTGTTTGAATGCACCTCATGTAATGGAAAACAAGACAGCAGATTCCTTCTATTTTGATTTACCTTCTTCTGTCTGAGAAAAAATCAACCTTTTATCCTCATCTCATGTATTATTACTAACAAATTTCTGAAGTATACATGTACAACTCTGCACTCCACAGCACTGCACACAGCTTCCAGAAATGGTAAAAAATTTTGTATCTGCTTCGCCTGAGACTTCAAAGAGGGTCTTCCTGCTTTGCCTATGGAAGTATAATCCATAACAACAAATTCTGAATGAGATTTTGAATGGAATTCATAACAAAATAGTAGCAAAATAACTTCACTGGAGATTATAATAATATTATTAATCTAATAGCTCACTTTATTTGATTCCAATCTTTTTTTACCAATCTGTTCTGTGATATTCAGTGGCTTCACAATATTTTTCCATATAATATTTTCAGAACACTAATAAGCTCCATTTATTTTTCCAAGGGAAAAAAAAACTACTGTTGAAATGTAGCTAGTTGTTTAAGACAGTGTTTTACATGATTGTACAGAGAAAGGAAATAAAGTCTGTAAAATTTCATGAAGAATGGGTTATTATGTAAATTGCATGCCAGGGAGAAGACCTGGAAAACTGTATAGCTTGCAGTTCCAAGGAATAAAGCAACCTTTTGCCTGAAATTTTTGACTGAAAGGGTGATATATACAGATAGCAGAAGTATCTGGATGCACAAAGGTACTGTATAATAAACAACAAAGCTCAGCGAGGGAAAGATACTCTGCAAAGATGACACCATGATGTTCTGTAATTGTCTTTCATTTGCAATTTATCAGTTACATTGAGTTAAAAGCCTTCGAAGCTCAACTTATGTTATAAAAGAGTATTATTTCCATTTCATGCATCATCATGACTGACTGAGAACATAAAGACCAAAATACTTCTGGGTGCATCTGCATAACTCTAGAGCCTGCAGTGATGTAGGACTCTTTTATCTGGCAATATAATTTGTGGGGGGGGAGAGGGCTGTGTGTGGTTTTGTTTACAAAATAGCCCCTTGAATGTCCTGATTTCATGCAGCATCCTTCTTCCTGGGCTCTCTCTGCATAAATAAATGGAATAAAATGTAGAGAAATCTGGATTTGATGGTAAAGGTAGTAAGGTCACTCTGAAAACACACACACACAAAAATATATATTCATCTGAATTTGGTGTGAAATTTGCAGTATTATCTATGCAGAACTACACAAGTCACTTAAAAAGCTGGTATGCTCCACTTTCACCTAGTTCTGGTTCTTGAGAAGAGAGAAAGAAGCAGAAACATTTTCCTTTCAGCTTTGCAGTCAAAATCCTAGTTCCCTCCCCACATGACTATCCGTAGTGAGCTTTGTGTCTTTTTTATTAAAAAGAAAGGGGGGCGAAGGGAGCTGTTACTGACAGAGCTCTGCAGGACATCAGAGCTGTCACGCCTGATTTTAATTTCCTCCATTTACAAAATGTCACTGTTTGTTTTGTGTCTGTCTGTCTGTTCTGCCCCCAGGGTCAGTGGACTTTCTCCTTTCATGGGAGACAACGACAACGAAACCCTGGCCAACGTGACCTCAGCAACGTGGGACTTCGATGATGAGGCTTTTGATGAAATCTCTGACGATGCCAAGGACTTTATCAGCAATCTACTGAAGAAAGATATGAAGTAAAGCCGTTGGACTTGATACACTCTCTCTGTTTGCATTTAGCTGAACTTGCCATTCTTGTTTCCCCCGCTGTGAACCTCCACATCGCCACAGGCACCTCTGGCAATACTTTATAAGGAGCTCCGCGTGGCCGCCTGTCTGTGTGCAGCTCCCGTTTAGTTTACAGCACAGGGGCTCAATGGAGGGCTTACTTTTAATCGTCTGCACGTTCTGCTTTTGCTTTCCCTCAGGCAAGACGCAGCCTGAGGCTCTGTGTGCCTACCCGTCCCTTTACTGTAGCGTGACCTCTCTGTAACAACTGCAGATTCTGCATGAAATGCTCTGTCTTGATCTGAATGGGCTGCAGTTTCACTAGGTTTAGCTCGTGTGTTGCTTTTTAATGCGGTGCCTCAGAGTACCACAGCTTTCCTACAAACCTAGGAATTGGGCAAGAAAGAAAAAAAATCAGAGTTGGGAACCCTGTGTATGGGAGGCAAACAAAGGAACAAACCAAGGAGAGGAAACATTCTTCCAATCAGTTTGCAGTCGGATGGATAGCGAACAGAGGGTTACTTGTGTGTGCATCACGAACAAAATGCAGAATGGGTGTGGCTTGGTCAGAGAATTGGACATTTTTATTTTTTTTTATGTTTAGTGCTGCAGGGAAGGAGGGTATTAAGTGGTGGGAAAGGGGAAGTTTCCATAAGCGAAGGAAAGGAGATCTGGGACAGGGTAGGCATGAGGTAGCTGGATCGTTGCCATCGAGGCTCTGTTGTATATGTTCCATGCCTAAAACATATGGCTTTTCATGCTTTGTTTTATAATGTTTTATTCACACATGAAAATGCACAGCTTTCTCTCCCTCAAAAACAAAAAGAAAAAAAGAAAAAAATAAAAAAAAAAGAAAAGAAAAAAAAATGAAAAAAAAAAAAAGAAAACTACAGAAATTGAGAAAGTGAGTTTGGGAAGAGAACATGGCTGGGAAAGCAGTGCCATGTGATCTACGTTGCTAAATTTAGGAAACAGAAAGATCAGCTCTGAGAAAAGAGAGAGAGAAATAATGTTAAAGCAGCTACCGTTAATGGCAACACTGACTAGTCTTTTTATGTAAAAACAGGAGTCGCTTAAATTGTACTCAATGTCTTCAGCATCCATGGCTGCAAAAAGACACCAAAAACATGGAAGCCAAAAAACTTTCCAAAGATAGGATGAAGAAATATATGGCCAGAAGAAAATGGCAGGTAATGCAGAGGATATACAAGTGGGGTTGTTATCCTAATAAGTCTCTGTATTTCTAATGTTTGTGATTCCAAGAAACACGTCGTGCCAAGCAGTTTCTGCTTCAAGGGCAATCTCCAGTGTGGGCAGTGTGTGAATGCAGTGAGCAGGTTTGGTGCCTGTGGGCGAGCAGGAGGAGGGTGAGCAGGAGGCACTGCTGCACACATGTAACACGTGAATCCATGTCAGACCCCTGGAAGGCACAGGAGTCGTGGGCCCAAGCGTAGATTTGCCTGTGCTTCTGGGGGTCTGACTGCCTTTCCTCCCTGCCTGCTCTGTGCTGCTGAGGGCCAGGGTTTATGCTACCCTTAAGTAATCTGAACACTGTGGTAAAAGCTTATCTACCTGGCCTGTCTAAAGATAGCTTAATTTTGAGGTAGCTTCATTCTCCTAAACCAGTAGTTCCTGTCCTGTTGAGGCACCAAGCTCAGGATTCAGTCAGACTGGTTTAACAATTTTATTTGACCTATTTGTTGTCCATGTCTTCTCTTTTCTTAATGCTAGAACTGTTGTAGCAGGTCCCTCTGTGCCATTCTGATAGCTAGGGTAGTTCATACAGAAAATGCTGGATCCAGCTTTTTGATTACCCTACAAAATACTAATTGATGTAAATCTAATTATATTTCCTCTTACATTCTATTTTACATGTTTCTTAGGAGCTCATGCAAGCTGTACAAAAACACACACGTCCGTACTAGAGACAATGTAGTCTGAGTGCATTTTAGTATCCTGGTGGTTGATTCCCGAGCCTGTCAGAGGTCTGCTTCCATCACGCAGATGGTACTTTCTCATCCGTTTCGTATTAGCTGCTTGTTCATTCTTGATGAAACTCAGTCCAGCCCATAAGGCTATCGAGAAACCCGTCCTCCTCCAGAACTAAGTTCCAGTTAAACAGTACATAGCTTTTTTGCTGTCTGTCCTCTTGCACAGTGCTTCTTATCCTCAGCTAACAGAGACATTCATTTAGGTATGAGTTCATCAGGGGAAGTTTATATCTGCAACTAAATTTGGTAATTCAGACCAGCCTGCTCTGTCTCTCCTAAAACCTCAGAGCTATATATAAGCAGTTTGTCCAACAATTCCAGTGCGGTTTGCAGAGATCCCAGCTAATTTGTCCGAAGCACCATTGTTACAGAAAATCACATGCTTTTTGGATTGGATTGATCAGAAGCCTTTTGTGTTATGTCTTAGAAAACAGGCCATGCTGTCCGAGCAATAGGAAGGCTGTCATCCATGGCAATGATTTCTGGTATGAGTGGGAGGAAGGCCTCTGGGAGCTCGCCTACCAGCCCGATAAATGCAGACAAACTAGAGAACGAAGGTAAGAACCTTGCTGCACCACTTTTTTACCTCTCCAAGAATCATACTAAAACTTTTAGCAAAATGCTAGAGACCAATCGTCGAGTAGGTTATTTCTGCGCTCTCTCTTTTTGTTGTTACCTTTTCTTTTTCTTTTTCTTTTTTTTTTTTTTTTTTATTTTTCAAAAAGTCCTTGTTCTTGTATTCTGCTACTCAAAATGCTCCAGTGTAAGTACTGGCAGTAAATTGTTCTCTTTTTAAAGGCAAGGAATTAAGGCAGATTTGTCAGCTGCACTCTGTATCAGTTTGGGAATGTGTGTTTATACAACGATTGCAGTGATGTATTTGCTTCTCATGCAAGCGAGCAAGCAGTAAAGTATTAACGCTTGCCGTAACCAAGAGCTGTACTGGGGCTTAACCATGCCTCTCAGACAGGAGCATTTCCAAAAAAAAAAAAAAAAAGAGTAAAAATAAAAATAATGTGCCTAACGTGCCTACATTATTCCCCTGAATCCCCACTTGAAATGTGGCTTTGTGGTGTATATCGATCGGAGGTGCAGATGCTTGACACTTCTGGAAATCAAGCCGGTCGTCCTGCCATACTCACACAGACTGCGGGGGGCCTGATCCAAGTTGTAGTACTTTACCCCTCTGACGAGCAGAAGTCTGGATTTGCATACAAACAAATTCAAGGGAAAAAAAAAAAAAAAAAAAAAAAAAAAGATTATTCATATTATTCATAGCATGGTGGCCTGCATGTTGATTTCATTCTATTTATGGTCTGTTCAGTTGTTCAGTTGTGAAGGACTGGCACAGAACTAAGCAGTTAACATCCTGACTGTCCCATCAGCCTCGAAGAATTAAGTGAAATGAAATAAAAGATGCTTTCATTGCCATAAAAAAAAATGCAATGCATCTTTTGAGAACATCCTCTGTAAAATAACTAACCACCTTTTCACTCTCCTCCAGATGCTTTCCTTGAAGAAGTGGCTGAGGAAAAGCCCCATGTAAAGCCATATTTTACTAAAACAATCCTCGACATAGAGGTTGTGGAAGGAAGTGCTGCTAGATTTGACTGCAAAATTGAAGGTACTTTCAATTAGCATATTTCTTTCTTTCTTTCTTTTTCCCTGCCAGCTTTCTGCATTGTGTTGTAGTTTAGCTCTTTTTTTTCCCTGTGTTATTGTTGTGTTGGTGTCATTTTGGTTTACCAATAGCTGCATGTCACAACATGGATGTGTTGTAGTCACAGAACTTACTGGGAGCAGCATGGGCTTGTTCTGTGCTTGCCATAGAGCAGAAGCCTCCAAGATTCGACATGTCACTAATTTACAATACCAAGTGGGAGCAGTAGGATGATTTCTGGTGAAAACAAATAAAAAGAAAATGAAAAAAAAAAAAAAAAAAAAAAAGATGCAATGTAGTGCCATAAGTTGCAAGAGTTACTCAGAGACTGATAACCAGAAACTAAGAACAAGTAGGGAGTCATTTTCTGAAACTAAAGGCAAGTTTTAGGTGACATTAAGATAACTTTAAGCTATGCATGCCTTGTATTAAAGGAAAAGAAGTCCCTAACTGTATTTGCAGAAGAAGTACTAATATAATTTTGCTCGTTACCAAAGTCACAGCTAGAAAACAGCATGTGCTTGTTGTTCTTGTTGTTTTATCTTGCAAGTTCAAGAAAGAAAATTCAGACTGGAATATGCAGATAGAACAAGTTTATGAGAAGACTCTTAAGGAGCTATAGCCTGAAATAATAATAAATAATAATAATAATAAATCACCTGAAGGCTGACTGCTAGCATTTCTATTGCAGTGAGATTGAAGTTCCTATGTTACAGCTGTTGACAAAAAACAGAGATTAGGAAGAGAAGTGCTGTTAAAACAAAATGGATAGGGTTGGTACCATACTGCATGCGTTAAATTTTAGACAATTTCTAATTTTAAAATTAGTTTCAGAACCTGCTTCACTGACCTTCTGCTTGTTTCTGTGCTCCTAATCTCTTTCACTGCCTGTGTTTCCTACCTCACAGCGGAGATGTGAGGATGGATTATTGGTGCTGATGGATGCTCAGCGTGAGGGGTATGTGCCTAAGTACTGCATGGAATAAAATGGGTGGATGTTTGGAACCACTGATGTTCTAGACTTTCCAGTGCATCTCTGTAATGTTCGTTGTGCATTAGGGATTCCTGCCCTTTATTTCTGTTCAGCGGGAAGTCACCCTCTCATCACAGTCCAGGACTTGGCTGAGATGAGCCTTCGGTTTGCTACACCAGCCAAGAGTACTGTATAAGGGATTGTTCTTCAGCATGTACTGTACAGCCCTGCTCCGGGTGCTTCGAGTACAGCAGAGCCATTTGCTTCACAAAAGGCTCGGAAACTCCCTCCGAGCTGCATAATTAAAATGCTTTTCTTAGACTCCCTTGTTTATCCTAACAAAGACAAATGGGAAACGAGTTCCATGGTCACCTCAGAGGACAGGCTGGTTTGTAAGGAACACATTAGGAGGAGGAAAATTCAGAACAGCTGCAACAAAGCAACCTGAGGATTCTGAATTGTAGCTCAAAACACCATCCTCTTTACACTCTAAATCTCAGTGTTGGGAACCGCAGGTCCCACAAAAGCTGCACCATAAGGTAAGCCTCACACACGGTGTTAAGAGTCCCTTTCTGGCTGATGATCAAGATGTACAAAAAGCTGTCTGCAGACATTGAAAAAGTGATGGAAAGTGGTATCTAGACTGTACCTCAGAGCTAACTTTCAAAAAAAAAAAAAAAAAAAAAAAAAAAGAGCCTCAGATCATTTGCATTTATTTTACACTGAATTCAGTGAAATATCTGTGTATCAGCATATTGGCATATCCATACACGGATGTGAAATTGGAGTTTAAAGTAATTACAGATGAGTTAATACTCGTTTATTGCAATTGCTGGTCTCTCTCCACTATTGCAGGCTATCCTGACCCTGAGGTAATGTGGTTCAAAGATGATCAGCCTGTCAAGGAGTCCCGTCACTTTCAGATAGATTATGATGAGGATGGGAACTGTTCTTTGACTATTTCTGAAGTATGTGGGGACGATGATGCCAAATACACCTGCAAAGCTGTTAACAGCCTTGGGGAAGCAACATGCACCGCAGAACTCCTTGTGGAAACAATGGGAAAAGAAGGAGAAGGAGAAGGAGAAGAAGATGAAGAGGAGGAGGAAGAATGAAACAAGGCTCAAAGAAAAAAAAAATGATAAAAATATATTTAAAGACTCTCCTTATAAGGCTCAGAAAACCAAGTTATCAAAAGCACCTTGTGTGATACATAGGTCTTTGGGGGGTTGTTTTTTCAGCATGATCAGTTGATACCTGTTTGCTTTATGTATGGGCATTAATTGAAAGCAGCAGGCAATCTAAGTTGCTAGCATGATTGGATTTTAAGCAAGTCATCAAGTAAGTTGCCCAGTCTATTTTAAAATTAGAACGTATGGAAAACAAGTTACAATTATATTCTGAGCTTCTTAAAGAAAAGCAGTATGGTAACTGAGCTCATTGCTCTATAACATCACTTTCCTCAGCCAAAACTGCAGCTAAGTTGGCTCCCTAAGGTTTACTTTACAAGGAATCATTTGCCAGACATGCAGTGAATCTCTCCAGTCCAAAGAAACAAGCTGCTCCCAGAGCAGGAGCATCTATAAGGGAAGGTCTGATATAGCCAGCATTGCAATTTCTATGTTGGTATGATTCATTCTGCATTTGTTTTAAATGTAACTCCATTGTCCTAATTTCAGACACATCTACTGCCCTTTCTCAGCGTGCTGCTGGTGCAGTTCTAATCTTACCAGCTTTCCCTTATAGAACCCGTCACCTCAGCGCAGTTACAGCTGCCGACTTAAGAAACAGACTGAAAGACTACAAAGACAGAATATTTTCTGTTGTTCTGGTCAGTTTAATATTGATTTTATGATTCATATATATGCTGCTGTGAGAAGTATGTTATTGCACAATCAGTGGCTTCGATGTGCATGTGAGTGAATGGAATCACAGGTTAGTTAAAAATTCACTTGCATTTGTTTGGCAATTGCAAAACAGATTTCAACTGATGGTACGCTGGAAACTCCCATAGATTTTTGGAGTAGCCAAAAAAAGACAGTAGTCTGGATTAAAAACTCCTTTATACTTAGCAGTTTCCAAAGAATCTTAACCTATATAGGACCTTATTTGTACCTTATGAGCTTGACTGTCTTGTTTTTGTCTTGAACCTGCACCAGTAAGGCTGTTGCCTTTTTTTAAAATGCAGAAAAAAAAAAAAAATGAAACAAAAAAAAATCCAAAACCCTGTGTTTTTTTTTTTTCTCTCAGAAATTGTTAATGCACTCAAGACTTAATAACTTTGCTTTCCTTTCACAGTATTGGCACTTTTAAATTTTTTGTTGTTGTTGTTGCTGTTGCTCAGAGGTAATATCAGCGGCTGAAAGGTGATATGCATAATCCAGAAAGTGTCTTATATCTATGTATCATTCCAAAAGTGAATCTTTTTTCTTTTCCATTTTGTGTGTAAAGTGCAACCATTTGCATTTCAAAGGTTACCTCTTTAAAAAAAATACCTTAAATCCTCACAATTAAGTAGTCAGTGTACTTTATTACAGATGTGTACAATATCAGCCTTAGGTTGTTTGATATTACCTAGTTGTGTATGTGTTTCATATGATTTGCTCTTCTACATTCAAAGCTCAACTAATGTGGATGACACAATGGTTTTTAACTGCTTTACTCTTTGTTGCTAAGTTCAGATTGCCAGCATGTCTTTTCCTTTTCAATTGATAAAGAACTCTTGTTATACTAAACACAGTATTGCCACAATTCCTTATACAGAAAGGTTTTAATCTGATTTAGAGCATACAAAGCTTTTCTCACGTTTTTAAATGTTTTAGGCAACAATGGGGTGTATTTTGTACCTTAATAAAAATATGTTAATGTTTTCCCTGTTTGTTAAACCATCAGAATTGCAAAGATGAGAACGCTACGGCTGTAGTTTACTCACAGTTCCTAAATAAATAATACCACAAAGCATGCTACTTGTATACTCTATTGCAGGCGTCACTGCGGTCACATTGGCTAAGCAAACCTACAGCAGCAGTCTTTTCCTATTCTGTCTTGAGACCTGCCTGGCACAAAAACGGATGAGGTGGCAACAGTGAAACATGCTTGGTCTTTGCGGTGCTGCCGTGCTTCTCCTGTCCCCTCAGCACAGGCGAGCGCTGCAGGGAGGCTGCTCCGTCCCAGTGCCATCAGGTGCAGCGTGGGGCTGGCACGACTTACAGCTGCGTGCTCTGCCATGCGTCTCCAGCCTCATCGCGTGGTCACAGGGGTAAACGTGGATGGGACGCCATGGCAGCTCTGGTTTTCTCTTACAGTTGAGAATTCCTGATGACAGGGAAATGTACAGTTCAGAAAGACTGCAAGAGCAAGAGGGAAAAAAAAAATAGGAAAGGTGCACACTTACACCAGTGTTCCTAGGAATTATAAAGATGAAGATATTTAACACCTTTGCTTATGCTGCCTTTAAGCAGACCTTTCAACACACAGTCTGAGGCAGCATGGGCGATGCAGGACAACACAGAAATTCCCTAAAACAAAGGTTGTGAAACATCTGCTTGTAGCAACACGTTTCTTGAGCAAACCTTCAGCCCTTGAAACAGTCATCTTTGCAAGATGGACTGTACCATCTGGTGAATGCACTTAACTTTATTCACTGGCTGCTGGTTTCCATTCAGATAGTCACATTTATAAAGCAGTAAAAGACACAGGTTTGATAGCCTATGACCAGGGCATGGCAAGGTCTGTAGGATCGTGCACTGGGTATCAAAAGCCACAAACAATATTGGTGATACTGCACAGATTTTTCCCTTTGCTCTCCTCATTTAATAGTCCTTCAGCAGCCTACAGGCTATAAACTGCCTCTTTTTCCCCAAGGACATAATGCGCTTGCCATCCTTCTGTTGCTGCCTGTTAACATCCATTCTACTCTGCAGGAAAAAAATGAGCTGCAAAAATGGTGTGATACATATCTAATTCAAATTTGAGCATTTGATTCCAACTTGTATTTAACCTTGATTTTTGTCTTCTGTTTGAAGAATAGGAAAAAGACTATTTTAACTGAAGAAGGATATTTTATGTACTTGAAACCGTGTCTAATTTTGCCAGCCATCCTAACTGGTCTAATAAAGGGTATTACCTCTTCCTACAAACCTCGTCTTGTTTGTATAATGTTCGCAGAGAGCCACGCTTGGGGTGTGGTGGGGTTGAAACAATCCCCACCAGGAGAGGTTAGGTGAGACACTGTACAAGTTAGACCACTTAATTGTTTTTGTATTGCTTTTGTTTAAAATTCAGTCTTAAGAGGCATTGAAAATTTGGGACTGGCCATCACTAGTTGGGTTTCTGGATTTACAGAAACCTATCTGACTTAATTACAGGCCTGTCCAACCATCTAAGCATCCAGAGGATATTTCTGGTCAATAACGAGACATTTGCAAATTGTATGCAAGGTATGCAAGGATTTCCGTGTTACTTTCTCTTTGCTCATAAGGAAGACAGAACAGGACTACACAGCTCCCTCCTCTGAGGTGAGTATCAGGCTTTGAAAACACAGATATATTTATTTTTTTCGTTGCACATATGAATAATGAATGACTTGCTTCTCTTAAAATGTCTTGAAATGTTTATTGGGAAGGTTCAGAGTACTGCACTAAAAAATTACTGCCTGAAAATTCTCATGAATCATCTCTGAATTATTAAGCCACACTGACTGCAAGAGACGTGCACATAACACAGATTTATTACAAGAAATGCTTAGGTGAAAACAGAATTTGCTAGGAGAGGGAGGGATGCTTATGTTGTTATTTTGAACTGGACATAAAGGAACTGCACCGTGACCAGAAGGAAAAATAAACTGAGAACTGCTCCTGGAAGTTGAGAGAGAACTCCACAAAATATTTACACTTTCCGTAGAAAATGAAAATAATAATAATCTTTTCGTTTTAACTCTATGGAAAAAACAGTTCTAGATACAGCTGCCCTAAAAACGATGCCTGAATTTGTGCTGCTACGAAAGCAACATTATCTGGGTTTCTGCTATTGCACGGAACTTCACCAGACAATGAGCTACAGCCTTGGCTGCGCTCTGCTCCGGCAGCTCGCTGACCTATAAAAACGCGAACACCCACTAAACACCCCAAAAACAACCTCAATTTGAGAACTATTCATTTCTCTGAGGAAATCACAGACCTATTTCGTCCTGCTGGAGTGAGAGCACAGGGGGGTATTTTTAACCTTTGAAGATGCGATTGAAAAGGGAAAGGGGGGCTGTGGGGCACCTCAGTCCCCGCAGGGCGAAGAGGGGCTGGGGGGCACCTCAGTGCCCACGGGGGTGGGGGGGGAAGCTTGGAAACACGCCCTGGGGGAGCAAAGGGGGGGCTCCTTCCCTTCAGGGCCGCCGCGGGCCGGGCCGGTGTCGGGGCGGCCCTTCCCTCCCTGCCCTCCTCTAAGATGGCGGCGGCGCCGCGGAGGCCCCGCCTCACATTACGCTGAGAGCGGGCGGAGGCCGCGGGAGCGCCGCAACATGGCGGCGGCTGGCGGCGGCGGCGGCAGCCGGGCGGATAACGGCTACGGCAGCCAGCAGCCGCGGCGGAGGAAGGGTCCGGGCGCGCTGGCCACGGCCTACCTCGTTATTTACAACGTGGTGATGACGGCGGGGTAAGAGCCGGGCGGGGAGCGGGGGCTCGCCGGGGCCGGGGCAGCGGCGACCGCTTGCTGCCGGGCTCCCCTCGGCGCCCGCCCGCAGCCCCGGCGGAACTTCCCCGGGGCCGGCCGCCGCTCGGGGTGCCCCGGCCGCCCCTCGCCCCCCGCAGGGTGCCGGCCCTGCTGTGCTCCGCGTGGGGAGCGGGGGGACACGGGCAGCGGTGGGTGCGCCCCTGGGCACGGCGGCAGAAGCTGCAGCGCGCTCACGTTGTGCTGAAAGAGACTTTTCGTTATCGTTATGATTGTTTTCTTAAGAGGCTGCATAGTGATATTGGGACCTGGATGAAAATCATCCTTTTGGAAGGGTGAGGATATCTGGGTGGGAAGAGGAGGAAGGAGCCTTAGAGGGGATCCTGGGCGAGCCAGTTCTCCGCTGGCAAGGCCCGGCGGGTGAGGCGTCAGACGGCAGGACTGGTCTCGCGTCTGTGGGGCAAGGCTGGTGCAGAATTAGTGCAGATGAGGCTGGCGGTTGGACTCGGCGATACTTACCTTAGCTGCTGACGGTCGGTGCTATTGCAGCTTGTAAAGTCCTTGCGCTTGTGAGGAACAAAGGTAACCCACGGGGGAGAGCGCAGTCCTCGGCAGGTGCTCGTTACGCATCGCCCAGTGGGTGCCTCGCTGCGAAATGGAACTGCTGGGAAGACCCATGGCCCCGCACGGTATTTGCAGGGCTTTTACTTAGAGGGGGAATGGTAACTACCCACCAGTTTGATTTAATCATCTTTTTTTTTTTTTTTTTTTTTTATTTCAAGCAGAAATATTTAATTACCTGAACAGTGAAACACAATACTGGCAGTCAGGAGCTCTCCTTGGTTTTCATGACATCCCTGCACAGTGTTAACAAGTTAACCTCTCTGAGTTCTTAGAACTAAAAAGACCTGCTTGTTGGCATACTGACACTTAATTCACTTATCTTTATAAAAGTTCTCAAGAACCTGAGACAGCAATTGAAATAGAAAGGTTTTCGTAAACATCATTAACTTTTTATCATGGCACGGAAGCTCTTGGTTGTATGAAACTTTTGCAAAAGAAGTAAAATCCAGGTGTTGGAAACTAGAATCAAATATCAAAAATCCATACTTCACTTCCTGTTGCCATGTAAATCTTGGTCGTGATGTTACCTGTTTTCCTGATTTATACCAAACTTCCTAGAATAGTCCAGTCTGGTGAGATGTGACACTTCAACATGAGCTGTTTCTTCTGGGAATACGTATGGTTAGATGATACCTGCAATCTGGGGAGCTACCGGAGAATTCCTGTGATGAGCGTTCACATCTCTGCATTGTCACTCGCTGCTGTTCCTTTGGAGCAGATCCCTGAGGGCTCTGACTGATAACTTGGTTTCAAGTAAACAAGGATTTTTGTGCTTCCCTGGCTACTGTTGAAATTTGGCAATATACAACGTTGACCACAGAAAAAAAGTACATATTTTTTTCTAAGGCTTCATAATAAGGTAGTTTTTGAGGAGTTGTTTGACAGAAGCTCAGTTCTTCATGTAAGATTGACACGCAGGTGATGGCAGTAATGAGTTACTGTCCCCACGTCAATCAGAGTGCTCAGACTCAGTTCCCCAGACAGCACTGCCTTGGAAAGAGAGCTGTGAAATGAAAGCACAAAAAATTCTGAGGTGCCCAGATGATAAAAGTGATGCTGCAAAAGCACGCAGCAGCTGTGTCATGCAATGATATATAATAAAGCATATGTTCTAAAATCTCAGTTGTTAGCTTTATTTAAAACGGATGAGGTGACAATCAAAGATCTCCGTGCGGTTATATTTACTTTGCCTTTATCTTGGCTTAGCTGAAGTGAACGTATTGACTAAAATAATTGATCTTATTTCTGATTTTATACTGTAGAGCACGTAGTCTATGGATTCTTGGTAATATGACAGCTTTTGCAGGAGCAAAACAGTACAGAAAGTATATATACCTGTGGATCTTTTAAGTGAAGCCGCACACAGCTTTTAGTTCGCATGTGGGTGGGTGTTTTCTTTCAGAAAACAGGCCATGGTGTCTCACAGCAGGGAATAACCGGTGCTGCAGTGGTTCTCAGCTGTACTCGCTGGGTTTGCTGACCACAGTTCAGTATGTTGAGCCGAAGAAAGGGCCGTGTCTTTCTTCTCTTACATGTAGTCAGTTTGTTATTCTCCTGTCACAGCACAGCAGTGCGGTCATGCTTGACCAAGCGGAGGCAGTTCGTTCTGGAGACATAGATGGAGAATATAAATTACTTCTTAAAAAGTGTGGTTGGCTGTAATCACTGGGTGATAGGGATGGGGCTCGCTGTTAGTTAGGGTGTAAATGTTTGTTGTGCTGCTTCAATGTGTGATCATGTCTCTTACTTTCAGCCAAGTGTGATAACTGACTAGGACTTCCAGGTAGAATTAGCTGATGGTGGTATATACAATGAATTTTGAAAGGATTTCACTCAGCAAGAGAGATCTTAACATAATAACTTTTGAACTTGCGAGAGTTTGTGTTACCATGCTGAGCAAAGAGTGCTCTGAGTTACAGGTTTCATTGTCCACGTCTTCAGCGAGTGGTTGCTGAGAGTCAAAGTACACTTCTTCCCTTTTCAGGTTCATATTCTCTGTAGCTTTGCCATATTCTCTCTTTGCATAAACAAAGCAGAACTTCAGTGAACTTTGCACGTTTTTTAATTAAACTAAGGCGTTAAACTAGTGTCCTGAGCATGAAGTTTGCTTATCAAGCCTGAGCAGCTGAAAGTATTAATAAAGTGTGTATACCATATTCATTTTACATAATTTGGATTAATCAAAGAGTATAAAAGTCTAGCTTAAAGTCTACATCCATGGCAGTTTTTATTTAATGACACACCAACTACTATTGGTGTGTCAGGTAGAACTTAGTGTATAGATCACAGAAAGCTGCAAGAATTAACTTCTTGCTTAGCCTGCACGTGGCAGTGGTGCCTTTTCCTGCCCTTTTAAATTGCTCACCAGGTTTCTTTTTTGTTTGATCTTACTGCACTCACCTATCTCTATTTCATTTTCCATAGCCATAGAGGGAGGAGAACTGTCTAAGAAATGCAGAAGCAGGACAGAGCTTTGCCACCAAGTAGGCACATCCTTTAACTTTGTGCAGATTCATGCTTTGATGTGTCTTAAGTGCTCTTTGAAGGACAGTAATTTACTGGGGAGGGTGCAGAAGACAAGCAAGGGGCCGGAGCACTAGCCTGAGAACAGGTGAGAACAGTTGGCTGCAGGTGCCAACAAGCACTGCTATCTTGTGCAACCTGAGAAGTTTCTCAACAAACAGGGAAGATTAGGAAAAATAGAGAAACTGACAGATACGAACAGGACAATGACAACATGTTGTGAGTTCTTATGCCAAAAGAGAAATGCTCAGTGTTGCAAGGGACAATGGTTGATCTGGCAGTGCTTCCTGCTTTATGCTGCACTGAGGTCCAAATAAGAAATTCATCTGATTCTTTATAAACAGGAGTTACTTGGCAAGTGTCTATCTTCTGGTTTTGCAAAACAGTTTTGACAGAAAGCTACAAAGAAACAAAGCTTTTTACTACTGACAAAAGGGGAGCTTGTTCCGTGCTCCCCATCTCTTCCCTACTCCTGCTTGTCTTTTGTATGCGTCTTCTGAGAAGTCCAGGCAGAAATGAAATAGCTTTTTTCCAGCCCTACTAACAAGCATTGTTATAAGCACCAACTGGGATGCCAGAGTTGCTTGTTACTGAAAATTCTGTGCTTTACGGTATATTTCAAACAACAAAGTATTACATTTGGGACAATATTGGTAAACACCTCATAATACCTAAAGTAAAGTAATGGAGCACCTGTAAGCATCTAACATGGTGTAAATTACCAGGAAATGTGAAGAAAATCTTTTGGAAAACCACAGCATCAGATTTTTTCAAAGGGTAAAAAAGCTGTTGTGTACTTAGGAGACTGTCTGTATGCCTGCAGATGCTTCCACTGAGGTGCACGGCTGTTAGCAGAGGCACTTGGTGACTGCAAGCACGAGCTTCGTGCCGACGCGTCTGGGTTTGGCAGGAGGTAGAGGTGAGGTAGGGCGGCATTGGGAGTAGGTGAGGTCAGCTCGAGAACAGCAGAGTCCGTGAGAAGCTGGGGAGCTGCTGGCAGGGATTTCCCCTCATCAAGTTCTTCTGCCCATGTTTGCAACAAGCAATTGGGAACTGAAGTTAACTGGAGATGCTAACTTCAGGTGGAAGGGTATTTGAGCAGAGCGTAGCCACCTTAGTTCTGTGGCTTGTCCTGGACTTTGGGAGGAATTTCCGAGGCCACAGGCAGACACCCGCTCTGGACAGTGGCGGTAGTGGAAGATGTCACTGCACCTCCCAGGACTGGGGGAGAAATTTTCAGGTTTGCTTCCTAGATTACCTGAGGGGAAAATCGGTGGCGTTAACAGGTCACATTCTTCATAGCATAGCTGAAATTACATAGGTGTTACTTCTGCAGGCCTGGATATACGCATTCCTTATGAAGGAAAGCTGGGACAGGAGTAGACACAGTCAATTTCAAGGCTTTTGCAGGCTCTGTTCTTTTGCAGTTACTTATCCGTAACTTCCTCATAAAGTACATTTTAGAAGTTAAGCTGGAGGGTCTGCCATAACGCCTGAGAGTTTCCTTTGAACTGAAGCATTAAAACACTTGCTTTCTGGGTCTTGTTTGCTTATGTCACGGTTCTTTAAGTTACAGTGTGGCAGGAGATCCTAGCAGTAAATGGGTTTGTGTTTAGAATAAACATCTGATGTCAATCTTATTTAAAATGTTGTGAGTGCCCTTCATAACTTAACTAAATACAGCTTGCTGAAAAATAAATCCAGGTATTAAAGGTATTGGTATCATGCTGGTGCTGTAAGATGTTTAAAAATGCAGAATATTTAACTTCAGTAAATTTGCAGATAATCCAAATACTGAATGTTTTCAGTGTTGCAGAGAGTAGGCACAAAGTTCCTATCTTTCAAAACAGTTATATATCTGTTGCCTTCTCACATACTGAAAGGGACATTGTGGGTTCCATTGTATTTATGCTCTACTTAATATCTCCTCATCTCAGACTTTTTTCCTCTCTTTCAGATGGCTTGTTATTGCAGTTGGGCTGGTTCGAGCATACCTGGCTAAAGGTAGCTACCATAGCCTTTACTACTCAATAGAAAAGCCCCTGAAATTCTTCCAAACGGGAGCTTTGCTTGAGGTAGGTGTAGTTGTCTTCCCCAGAGATACTTATATTTTTGTGAATGTTTTGTTTAGCAGAAATAAGGCAGCATTTCAACAGTACTTTCTAGGTACCATGTTCTTCATTAGCATTTATAGGGCAATTGAAGGTAAATACAACTTGAGAAATAAATGCAGCACTTGTGTGACGTATTTCCTTCTACCAAGCAGTGAAGGATCTTACTGTCTGCTATGCACCTTGGGCAGCAGAGCTAAATAGTAAGCTTAATCTTTGAGGTATAAATATTGAATCATAAGCTCTTGCAATAGAACTAAATGTATTTCTGAATTGCTTCATTTGAAATGTTAGTAATTTGAATTTTTCTTTTTTTCTAGATTCTGCACTGTGCACTTGGTAAGCCTGCAAACGTTCAGTTTTATTCACAGAAAACTGCACTTTTAGTGGTAGATCAGCACTAAAAAATGTTATGGTCTGTGAATTTTCAGGTTTAATTCTTCCATAACCCCCTAATTTTTGCTTGAAGCACATTCCATTTTTTTTACTAAATAATTTGACAAGTCATAGAAAGGAAAATATAACAGCTCTTAATCACTTGACGTTCTGTTTTTAATCTAGATCCTTCCAACGTTACAAATTAGAGCAGTTTATAAATGTTTTATAGTAGATCACGACTCTCCATTCTCTACATCCTATAGTCTTCTGTACCAAGCTGTCTTTCCTCAAATCCTACTCCTAGCTGCAAGTAATTTAAATTCTAATGAAAATGACAATTCAAGCACATAAACTTTGTCTGTGTCCATAGCGCATAGACATGTGCTATGAAATTGGGAAGGGGGAAGCCGCTCTTTATGCCAGACTTGACCGTGCTTTAATGAAGTGTTTGTGAGAACAATTACTTCAGACTTGACAATTCTCATTAGCCTACTGCTGCAGGGCCTGGTAGGTTGGTGGCAGGCACTTAGTTCTGTGTCAGGAGCAGTGTCATGAATCAGTCAACCTGAAGAGTCTCACGTTTGAGCGACAGCATTGCATTTTGTCTGGTTGGTTAGTCCTTACAAGTAGCGAATGTTTTGGCCTCAGCATCTGGATTGTTTGTTTGTAGAACAGGGGATGTAGAAACCTCTGCAAGATCAAAGCCAATGCGCTTTAAAAGGGAGCGGTGCCTGACTGCGCCTTGGCTTAGCTCTGAATTTTTCTGAACCCAGCCTTCACAAAGAGACAGTTTTATGTTCTGGTGGTTGGTCTTGTGGTTTTACATATAATTGTCTGAGCTCCTATCTGAATGTTTACTAGCTGCTATTTGAAAAATAAGATAGCATTAAGGTTCCTAAAGCCACAGCTACAAACCTATTATTTTTCACATGTAATGCCATCCATCCAAATACTAGAAGGTGGATTGCTGTGTTACCAGTAAGCTCATACTGATTTTCTGTTTAAAAGATTTTACTGAATAATAAGCAGTAATTGGGAAACTTAAAACATTTTCACACGTTTGTCAGCAGAGGGCAGTGTAATTCTATATTTGATACAGTAGTTGCCTTCCTCCATAATGAGGTTACTCTGAAAATGTTACCTTACAAAGGGCAGTTTGTAGACTATGCACAGGTCATACCAAGAAATGAGGGATCAGATGCTCTTCAAATTAATGTAAAGCCTGCTTAGTGTAAACCAGTTTGTGTACAGAGATACCCACAGTTTAGGTGAAAGAAAAGCGTGTGCTACTAGTTTCAAGCGACTTGAGTTTTCTGAACATTCTTCAAAATAAAATTTGTCTGCCCAGTAAATGTTTAATCCTCTCCAGAGCTTCACTTCATCTCTTCCATCTTGGAAGTGATGTTTCCACTGTAAATAAATTATTTTCAAATGATGTCTTCTACTCAGTTTGTTTCAATTAACTGTAATTAGTATACAAGATTTTGTGAGCGCTCCTGTTAGTTTAACTAAGCAGGAAATAGCTGCATGCATTGGTCTTTGGTGGCTGTTCTAACACAGAACTTGACATTGAGCATCTAAATGTACAGCCGTTGCAATCACTTCAGGAAATCAGAGGCATTAGCTATTAAAACAAATGGGACTGTCATGAATAGGATACACTGCTACTTGTCCGTTGTGATGCTGTTTCTGGATGCTACGATGACTGGTTCCAGACTTTGAAGGAATGTTCTAGGTATTACGGAGAGGAGGAGAAGAGTCTTCCTGACTGTTGAAAGTTTCTATGCAGGGAGAAGCAGGAAACTTGCAGATTGCTTTACCCCTGTACCTGTTACTCTCTTTCGATAGGAAAAACTGAGCAATGACAGATGCTTGTGCATACCGGCATAACTTTTCTCTCCAGGTCTTTTCAGTAGAATCTGAAACGTTAGCATCTGTGAGATACAGGGGGATGTTTCTAACAAGCACAGTTGAGAACGTAACTTTGGCATGTGGCAAAGATTTAAAAAGTGGAGAAGGAGAGTTTTAAACGGAGAGAGGATGTAATGTGTAGTACAGACACCAAGAGGAGAGATGGAAGGTCAAGTAAATGGAAAGGGAACATTCAAGTCCTTGACTGCTGTAGCAGACAGAACCCAAGTGTGTGAATAGCACTGATAGCACGGGAAAGCTTCTTTGTGGAAGAACTTGGTAAGGAAAGAATGATAGGAGTCCCCAAAATGATGAAGCTGTGGTGGGGAGGGGCTGTGAAGGGAATGGAGAAAAGCAAGAAAGCTTTGGTAAGTACACGCTCAACCTACAGAATCACTACGGTACCGGCCCTCATACCACAGTGGTGCTTACTGGTAGTCCTTTGGTAAGCCGGTGTTGATGCTGATTGACTTTGCATTATCCTGCCTAGTTAGGAGGGTTAGAAGAGCTCCACCTTTAAGCTATGCATACCGCCTGGTCTCAGCTGGGACCTTGCTGTGAGACGACTTGTCAGGCTTGGAGGATTTTGTGCTGGAGGTGGGAGGCTTAGTCCAGGACCTGGGAGAGGTGTGGGCAAAGCTCACTTGGTGTTTGCTTCTGGACCAGAGAGCCCTCTGTCTGCCAAGACCTGCTCTAGCATGTGCAGTGTTTAAAAACATGTCACCAGTTACTTAAGATGCTGTGTTTAAAACTGTCTGTTGGACACTTTTATGTAACCTCTACTTGCCTCTTATTATTTACTAATGGCACTAAAATCTTAGCTAGCAAATTCACAAATCACTGAATTCGATCTCATGTTTTTGGCTTAGGCTGGCATTGTGTTGGCCATAACAAAAAATCTTGTCTTACTGTGTGATAATCTTGGACGGATCTTAGAGTCTTTTTGGCTTGTTTAGAGATTCATTTTCGAGAGCATCAGGTTATTTTGTTTAGGAAGGGATGATACAAACCATATAAAAGAAAAGGTAGCGTAGGTGTGAGCCTCTAATGAGCGCAGATCGTGGGATTTTATAGTACCCCCTTTTGTGTTGTCTCAGTAACACAAATTCTGCCTTGATGATTTATAATCAGAAATCAGGTTATGAACAATGCATCATAAAAGCAAAGAAAACTGTAGAGTTTTTCTATATTTTCTGTGGAAAAAAAAAAAAAGATTAAACATAGTGACTGAAATTCTAATGAAACTTGCTTTTAGCTTTTCTTATTCTTCATTTTTCTTCCACTTTCTAACTTTTTCTTGTTTATGAGAATGTTGTGCTGCTTGCTGTGGTTTGCATTGGTTTTAGAATGCACTTATTACAGTATTTTAGCAGTTACTACTGCTCTCGCATTTGTCTTCATCACGCGGCTGGAAGAAAACAAAACTTTGTGCTGTAGTGTTTAGATGTTTTGTGTAATTTTCCAGTCTAAAACTACTGCTCTCTCATACCTGGGTGTGTAGGACCCTTTAAAGGTCAGTTTAATTGGCACCTACAGACTTCCTCAGAAGAGTCAGTTAAATCTGCTTCTTTGAGAAAAATATCTAAATTGTTTCTGTACCTATCAATGTATGAACTATTCCTTGTTTGTTTTATTTAAAAAAAAATATTCCCAGGAAGGAATGATAACTGTATCTAGCAGAATATGGGCTAGGACTTTGTTTCTTCAAAGCAGTTGTATTTTTTTTGTTTGCTGTTTTGGGGGATACACAGTGCAGAACATCTCAATCATTTCTACCTTTCAAATCATGATGATTAAGAGAATATTGAATATTTTAATTAAATAGGTTTTATTTGAAAGATTGAGTTAGCTTCAGTCAAATAGTTTTTGGGATACATTCAGTTGTTTTATGTATTCATGATATGATTTCAACGAGGCCAATTACTTTTATTTACATTTTGATATACGAAGTCCCAGTCAGGGGATTGCATTGTGTCAGGCTTTGTAAACACACCACGGGACAGACTTCATACACTCGAATTAAAAAATTTATTTCCTTCCACAAACTAAAAATAACTGGACTTTAGCTTAGCTGTGCTTTATTTCACCACCTCCATCCCAATGGTTGGGGATCTTTACTAATTCCAAAATATCTTCCAGGCATTGTTCCCTCTTCTGTTGTTCTGACTGCTTTCCAAGTGATGTCAAGGGTTTTCCTGACCTGGGCAGTAACACATAGTGTGAAAGAGGTAAGTTAAGCTACAAAATAGATTGAAAAAAATAATGACCCATGCTGAAAAGCAATTGGTGGTTGCTGTTTCATTTTCCTCAAAATGTCTTCTGTTGTATCGCAACACGTGAAATATTGTCTGTGTGGATCAAAGGAAATGAAAATAAATCTGACAATCTCTTATTGATAATCAAATAGATTGAGTTATGAGTTTCTTGCTGTAAGACGAGCTCCTTGACTAGCCTTTGTAGTCTGTACTGAAAGCCGAGCAGGAGGTCCCCAGTACATAATCTGGACCCCAGAATTTGGGACAGAATTCTTGTGTTGATCTTGCTAGTGCCATATTCAATAGCAAAATCTCCTCACTGTCCCTGTCTATCGTACATGATTTGCTTTCTGTACCACAGCATGTGGAAGCTTCCCCTTAAATGATTGTCCAGCAATCCCCAGCTGGATGTTTTCCCTCATCACTTTTCCAGGATAATCTTCATTAATATTTCTTGCATTCAAGTGTAAGTGGGTTTGGGATTCTTGATTATTGTACACCATAACAAATATTGCTGTGCTTTACCAAATGTCTGCAGAATCTTCTGGAAGCAATCTTATTTGAAAATTATTCCCAACTGACAGCTATTTTAATATCTGAACATGCCTTAATTGAAACAGATAATGCTGACTGACTTCACATCATCTGAATACCTTGCAGTAGCTCACGTATGCCACATCGTTGCTGTTACTTTAGCCAGTTGATCTTTGTCTCATTAAGAAATTACTCTTGATGTCAGCATAGCTGACTGAAATAAGTGATAGTCTTCTAGTGATAGTCTTCCACATATAAAAGATACTTTGTGACTTGACATGGAGAATGTCTTAAGGAGCTTGTGCTGTTGCCAAGTCTTCAAGGAAGCTGCTGTGTCTTTGTTACTCCAACACCTGTTACCAGAATGTCCATCCATAGGTGGACTAATACAAGTGACTGTAGTTCCTGATAATTAACTGCCCTTTCTGATATAATGCCTGTTCATGTGGAGCCGTAATTTTGTGCTATTCCTCAAGTATGGGTGTTATTTTTCTCAGCAAACTTAAAATCTTGTAAGTATTTATCTTCTGACAGATTTTACTTTTGGTGTAAGTAAAAGAACTCTAGTCCCTGTTAATTCAGTGGAGATAAATGCTAGGTTCTGAACAAAAAGGGTATCATTCCAAGACGCTGTGTATTAAATACATACGTAAAATATTTAAAATAAATATGTCTGTAATTTTGCTTGTTGCCTGTATAATGTTGGAGTACCTGGTGCTTCAAAAACAGCAATAATCTGTTTTTATGAATTGACGCCTGGCTTGAAGTAATCAAAAATGTTAAAGACTGAATGACCTAGATTAAAATAATTCCATGTGTTATCTGCAAGACATCAAAGGGAGGTCTGTAAAATGATTGTGGGTTAGGTGTTTTAAATTTGTGCCCACGTTCTCACCAGGAAAAGACCAGTAAAATTGGAGAATTAACAAAGTTTAGCCTAATTCAGTTTTTAATAAGGATTATTCCAACATTATTGCATGTTTTTTTTTCTTTTCTCTCACTTACATGGTCTTTTGGTTAAATTCTTAAGAAGAGACTGTCTTATGTGTTAAACTTTTTTAATGTCTCAAAGTGGGCATAAGAATGATGAGGAATCCTGTGATGAGTTTTTCACCTCTGACTTAGTGGTAATAAATCTCACCCCACCTTCACCCCAAGCAGAGAGCATGCAGTCTCACCTGAGGAGATGTATTTTAAGTGTCACAAGTGTTCTACTTTTTCTAAAGGGCTGTCTGCACAAGTGAGCTCCATGCTGAAGTCCAGGATAAAATTCTCACACAGCTTTATGGAACTTGTAAGCTATGCAGTTGCATGATGAGGTTCTTATAAAATAAAACTCAATTTTCCTCTTTAACTTTTTGAGTGAGAGTTGTTCAATATATTGCTTTTCCAGACTGCTTTCATATATAATGTGGTTAAAAGAAGAAAAATCTGTATTGCATCCCTCCTTTCTGTCAGAATACACTTCTAGATACGTGATGTGATTTGAAGCATGCTTCTTGCCACTAACATGTTTGTGCTTTTTGTTTACTTCAGTGCTGATGTGTTGTTAAATTCAACATGAAAGTATCTATTATAAATGTTCAAGCATGGCAAATGTTAAAGCACTGCACAATTTTCGGAGTTGCAATGAGATTTTCTCTTGCCTCCACAATATAAGTAGCTGTTGGCTTACTGGAGAAGGGTCTGGCATGTAATACAGTACTTGGTAGTCCAGAAAATACCATTTTGTCATTATACTGGAAAGCAATTGGTTTGGTGAATTTTGCTACTTCTCCTACAAAGGAGGGAAGAGAATGAGGAGTGAAGGGCTAGAAGAAAGTAGGCGTAGGAGAACAGAAGGTGCCCTTCAGATCAAAATTCTCTCTGTGACTTTATGTGAACGGTAAGATCATGTGGTGACATCGTAGTGGGCCTTTGTGGAGTTCAGTGTGACACCCAGTTCTGGTAGATAATTAAAAAAGGTACCAGCAGTGGTTTAATGTTTATCGAGTTGAGTGCAGGTACAATGATAAGTAGTGTATGTATTTAGAGGATCCTTTATAGAACACAGTCGAAAGGCATGGTGTAAAGACATACAGCTTACTGAGCAGGTAGTTAAGACTCCAGCATCTGCAGTGGTGAACTTGACGATTGTAAATGTACTTAAATTAAAAATATAAGAGAACAGTAATTTTTATCATCTAAGATTGGGTTGTAGTAAAAAGTCTCCACTGGAAGGTTCAGAACTTTGAATGGGTGAGTGTAGTTGACAGGCCTAAATCATCACTGCTTTACATCTATGTAAAATTTGAGTAACTCTGTACAACACTAATGTCTGTCAGGCACTTTATACCTACTGTGAAGCTTCCCTTTTTTTTAATTTGATGTGCACACAGAACCCAAGCTTTGGAGGGAGATGGGCTGTTTTATCGTTGTTGCATACTGCTGTTGTTTGTACTCTTCTGCACTGGATTGCTTCATGATGTGTTTAGCTGAAATTCTCTGTAATTTTTCACTGTTACTCTTAATATGGAGAAATCTATAGAATTTCTGGGTTTATGGTATTTTAAACCTTTCAAACCTTGCCCAACTTTAAGATAACTTTTCATGCATCAGGAGAACAGTAAAAGCCTCTCATGCTGTATTTTGACAGTTCCCAACTCAGAATCTCATCTTTGTATCTTAAAAGGCTATTAATCCCTTATATTTTAAAGCAGATTATCTTGTATTCATAGTCATGAGACAAAATACATTCAAGACCCTCCTTGATATATTGGTGTGAAACACATGCTAAAAAATTATGCCCATGGTGTGATTCACCCTATTTAAGGCAGTTGGACACTAAGTCGTATATGGAGTGTAAAATGTGCTTTGACTTCGTCTAACACCACTTTCAAAGACTGGGATGAAAAGGTGCAGGAAGAGAGATTGAGTTCTGAGGGCAATACTGGGATTTGTGGTTTGAAAAGGGTCTGCTGCTTGTTGGCTGTACTGTACAATGATGTTACAAATGCAGCATTAGCAGGGCCTAAATGAGTAAGGCTCTTGAGAGACTGCTTTGTAAATCAGTTCCCAAGGGGTTGATAACGTGTATCTCAGATATCTTTATTTGAAGTATTGAGAAATTCAGTCCTCAAAGAAAAGCTTTAATGGTGACAGTCTTCTGAGAGATCTGCTAATATGTAAGAAACATGCTCTTTAATGATGAACTTTGGAATGTAGATAAAATATGACAATAAAGTCCATAGCAGTCTTCTGCTCCTTGCTGCACAGATTTGGAGTGTTTGAAAAATGTATAGGTCACTCTTATACTGGGAACTGGTGTTTGTTTTTGTAATTTTTTTCATTAAGCAGGGTCATGAGCTGTAAAGTCACAGTCTGTGATTCCTAGTCAAGTGACCTTAACAGGGGTTGTCTCTGTTTTGTTTTTTAAATGGTGCGAACTATTTTAGTAGTTTCCAAATACAGTTCTAGTATTAACATAGATGGGAAAGACTAGACTTGAGAAAGCAGTGTTACAAGTCCTGTGGTAGGACTGGATTGTAACTACCAGGTTTCCTTCTATGTGCATCATTCACTGTCAGCATCCAATTTTTTGTCTTTGGTCATGTCCTTTGCTGCTACTTCAAGCTACACATTTTTGTTTGTTGGTTCTACTGACTTCTGTAGTTAAGGAAAGAAGTGGGGTTGCAACATACGGATCAAAGTCTGCGATGCATAAGCTCAGATGAACTCAGAAGCTGCTACTCCTGATTTGACCAGAAGATGCAGCTCTGGAGTGCTTGTGAAGCATGTTGCTCCTTGGGAACAGCGGCATCTGTGAAGTAATGCTACCAGGCTGAGAAGTAGGTCTTGTTTGTAAAGCAGGGTGAGGATCCTTTTCTAGATACTGTAGCAGTATAAAAATAGATTTGGTTTCTTCTCAGGAAGTCTTCAAATAAATCTTGGATGTTGTTCTTTTATGGTGATACAAGGGAGATTAATATATATGGAAATGAAATAGTTTCACAGAGTTTCAAGTGAAAAAGAATAAGGCATGTTTGCTGCAAAAAGAAATGAAAGTGACTTGAATTGCTATACACAGCAGAAAATGGCATAACAGTAACTCTATGTTGCAGGATTCCCAAGAGTTTTATACAGTTCTTTCTGGGTTTAGTAGTTTGTAACAAAGTTGTTTGGTTTTTTTTTATGGGTAATCATTATGAGCTTTTTTACACACAAATGCATGACCAGTCCCCTCCTCTGAAAAGGTTTCTGCTTGCCCCTATAATTTCTTGTTCCTTTGTTTGTACATGTACTTTGCCCAAGATGAATAAGGTGTACCACCCACACCTACTGACTTCCTTTTCCCTTTTTTCAAGAGTTGGAGGCAAAAAAGAAAATGCAGCCCCTTGTGGTTGAGCTCTTTTTGTTCCCACGGTCTACTGAATTTGGGCTCAAGGTACTCACACAGCTGAGAATTCACAACACGCTTCTGTTGGGTGGTGGGGGGCTGTGTAAAATATTGTGTGTTCACTCTCAAGAGTTTGTCGTGCAGGTATGTGACCCCATATGCTTCTTCATAACTGCTGTTCCATCTGAAACTGAAACCTCATAACTATGCTCCCAAATGTAGTAGTTCATTTTTTAAATTCATGCTTTTGAAGCTTCATCTTCAAAATACGAAGGAAGTAAAAGCTGTTTCAGTAGTGTGCTTCTGGAATACAAGCTCTAAGAGGTGTAAAGCAGTGAACCAAAATGATGCCTTGAATATAACCAACGTCAGAAAAACAATGCTGCGTGCAGTAAGCAGAAAGAGGAGCAGGGAACAGCGAAGCAGGTAGTTGGAAAGCTTGCCTGAGGTGACACAGCCTGAGCTCCTGGTTCTTCTCCGAGCCTGCATCCTGCTGTCATCTGTCTTGCTGCTGCTCAGAATTAAGACCCAGTTTCTCACGTGAAGAGAGAGAGGGAAGCAGTTCTCGTACTCATAAATAGCACTGACTAGGAGCAGAGTGTAAAGTCTAAACCAGATCTCGAGTGTTAGCATCCTCTCTGCTTCCTGCACCAGAAAACAATCACAGGACTGAAGCAGAACCTGGTACTGGATAGGAGTAGGAAGTGTTTTGGGTTGTTCTCGGTACTTCAGGGATTTCTTGCACTAATTTGCACTGCACAGAATGAGATCTTAAGTCTTCTGTTCATCAGAGCTATTCTTAAGCCAACTAGAAAAATACAGAGCATGATGAGAGGTTTTTTTCTGTTGTTACTAATGTTGCTTTTATGCTTTTTCTTGGAGCCTGTTATCTAAAATGATGCAGTAAACTAGCCCCTGGGAATTATTTTTTTCAGGGTGCTTAGATCTTGTGAGTAACTAGTAACACTTGAATTCATATTGAACCTTTTGCTTCTCTCTTGCAGGTACAAACGGAAGATAGTGTCCTGTTGTTTGTAGTGGCCTGGACAATCACTGAGATAATCCGTTACTCTTTTTATACCTTCAGCTTGCTAAACCATCTCCCTTATCTCATAAAATGGGCCAGGTAAGTTGCACAATAGATATTGTAGCCTTTGAAGTACTGTTTTAACAGGGATATTTACCTTGTAAAATAGCTTCAGTACAAAAAGTTGAATTCTGTCATGGGGTAATTGTCCCATTTATAAATATGACTTCCTAGCCTCTTTCCAGCAGTTTTATGTGTTACAAATTTATTAAATGTAAGCTGAAAGTACTTTCCTAAGTGGTACTGAATTCTGGCAAAGTGATTGTGTTTGTCAGACGCTGACACCTAACAGTAAGGGATGGCAGTAAATAAACTGGTACTTAACAGTAACCCTTCAATGTAAGGGTTGTACCTTAGATTGGTGAAAAGTTGGTGAACACATTGATTAATACTGACTGTGTTTGGCCCTATTTTGGTAATATGAACTCTGCCAAAGAGTTCAGAAGCCAAAGTAACAAGCATGGGGGAGAAGAGAGAGAGGAAATAGTTATAAGTACAGCTTTGAGATTCTCAGAGGTAATCTTTAAATAATTCAAACTGGTTGCTGACTTCAATATTCTTGTCTTGCAGTAATGTTTGCACCTGATGTTTACGTGCTCTAATCAAATAAAAGCTAAGAATTTAAAATTTGAGTATCTATAACTTAACAAATACTTTGTCAGTTTGTCAGATCTTTTAATCCTTTCCTTAAATGTTTTGTTCTAGGTACACTTTGTTTATAGTGTTGTATCCAATGGGAGTCTCTGGTGAATTGCTCACAATATATGCTGCATTACCCTTCGTCAGGCAGTCTGGCTTGTATTCCATTAGTTTACCTAACAAGTACAATTTCTCTTTTGACTACTATACATTCCTCATCCTGGTTATGATCTCATACATTCCAAGTAAGTACAAGTTTGATTTCTTTTAATATTAAAAACAGTATCAGGAAAAGATAACTGGGTGATTTTCATATATACAACTAACGTTGCAAAAATAATTTTGAAAACTATTTAAAGAAGTCAAAACTGCAGAAGTTGCTGCCTACAGACACTTGCAATATAGTAATATTTTCCCCTCTTATACTTGGAATATAAAAATAAATGTAGTATTTGGCAAATGTTGACTTTTTTTACCCAATTATGGACTTTCACGAGAACAGGGTTAAAACAGCTTCTTAAAATTTAGTTCATTATCAGGCATAAGAACATTGCTTTTGCAGTAACGGCTAGCAAGGCATTTCTGTTGAATTAACTTGAATTGATGTTATCTTTGGTTGGTATCTTTACATGCTATGAAGATTTGGCTTTGCTGCTTAGAAACAGGTATTAGGCCTTCAAACAATTTAGATGTGCAAATAGACGTCTAACATGCAGAATGATGTAGTGACTATGTTGCTGCTGCTAGCTGTCTCTGTAGCTGTCTTTATATGAACCTTGTTTGTATAGAATGAAAAAATATTCTAAGATTTAAATTACAGCAGTGTGGCTGTCTGTAATAAGCGCTTACTCTTTCAGTGAACCATCTTGTAATTCTGACATCAAGACTGATAGGTTTTCTCAGCTGTTATAAATGCATGAAAAGGGTTTTTAATATCTTCTCTTCTCCGTCTTTCAAAAACATTGATATTACTAAATCTGAGGAGCCAGAATAATATCTTTTGTTCCAGTGAAAATAAACACGAGTATTAATTACCTCTTGTGGGGTGGCTAGGTCACAGCTGACAGGCCACACAGAAGGGAAGCAGATAGAACCTAGATAATTTTAGCCCTGTTTCTTCTTTAAAATTGCAGTCTCTCAGTTGAAATGTTTTGTGATTCATTATCATCTGTGGGATGTGTAACTTTGGTGCAGTCTTTTTTTTTTTTTGTACTTTTGAAATCATTATTGCAAATTGGTATCTTAACTCCACGTACCAACTGTTTGGACTCAATTGGTCTTAGGTACCATTTCACATGAGGGTATTCTGTGTTGTTCCACAGATACAAGAAAAGCAATGATCATTACGTTCATTGATTATACCATAGGTCAGTTATTTGTTCATAAAAGCTACCTCTGCAGGGGAGTCGTCATCTTAACCCACAGAAGATCTTGCAAATTTTGGGAAGGTTAACATCACAAAGAAAGCAAGATTTAAAAACTGTTGCTAAAACTTGAGATTAACGTTCTTGATAGCTGCATCTTACCACTTATCTCGCTTTAAATACTTAATTTAGTACCTATCTGTCAAAACTGACATCTTGCCAGAAAGGGTGTCATTCATTTTTTTGCATATAGATTCCAACTACTTAAACTTCTAACAGAAATCTTGTGGCTCTGTATTCTGTTATGGTCCTGGACAACTATATGAACTACTTAACACTCACTGGTGGAGTGAAATCAAATGAAATGCAGGCTTGGGGGAAACAATCAGGAGATGAAATACTGGGTAAAGAAAGCCAAAAGAGAAAACAGTAACCTAAAAATTAAGTAGTTTTTTGGATGGCCTGCATATACTAGAAACACCACTGTAACTGATGTCATCTAGGCTGATACTTGTTTAATTTTTAGAGGGTTCACAAAGATGGAAGTTTAGTCTCTCATGGGAAATGTAGCTTTTGCTGTTTGTTTTCCATTCCCTCCTTTATTCTTCTGCAAATGTGTAATGTAATCTTAGAAGAAAAAAAGCTTTACATGGAGGATAGAGAGAGATGAAAGAGGCTCCAGTTTGCATAAAGTTTCTTAGATTCTGCAAAAGGGATGCTAGAATTATAAGAAGTGAAATCTGGAAATGTCATTCTTCTGGAAGGGCTTTCATTCCTGATGGTGTTCTTTTTCATCCCCGCAACATTTTTTTTTATTCTGTGAGTACAGTTCAGGAAATTTTGTCATCCCACTTATACCTGCAGAAGTATAAGAGGGCTTTTTGCTGCTTTTGCCTAAAAATGTCATTGCTCTAGCAAAAATTAAATAGTACCTGAAATCTAAGTGCAGTATTGCTTGTTCTTAAGACAGAAGATGATTAGAGTGAAAAGTGAATAGGCACATTTCCTTTTAACAGCATTGGTGACCTTGAGTGTGACTGTGTGTATTACACTGACACAGAAGACTGACTTACTACTTTACTTGTGTTTTCTCTTCAGTCTTTCCCCAGCTCTATTTTCATATGCTACATCAGAGGCGAAAGGTGCTTTCCCACACCGAAGAACACAAGAAGTCGGAGTAATTCCAGTTCTTTCAGAACTTTTCAAACATCAAAATGCTGCAGTTTTTCAATACCAAGCATATTTATAATGAATATACCAAGATAAACTAAGTCAGAGGTAAAAGACCAATAATTTAGCAAGAATAACCAATAAATGTGATTTCACTGAAATTCTACGATGTACAACATGCAAATAATTTTCAGCTTGCAGTGCTTCAGAAAACTTCTAAACTTTATATGGCTTGGCAGGTAGCCTTTTACTTTTCCTTAAGTGATATGCTAAAATGGTTTTAATTTACAACTAAATGCCTGAAGGTTACAGTATGAGTGATGAAATTGTACCCACTAAATGCTTGAATTGGGATTATATCACTGATACCTCCTCTTTTTTTTTTTTGAAGTGTTTGACTGCATGCCAGAAATTGTATGTATTGCTGTGGAAGCAAACAATATGCTCTGGAATGCTTTAGGATTTTGTCAGAGACTCCAGCGGAGAATGTAATCCGGGCAGTGTTTGAATTTAGAAAGGTAGGTTATGTATTTAAAAGGTGGTGAGAACAAGAACAGGAAAGCAATTACGGGAAATGAGTGGAATGTGGTTCGTTAAGAATTTAAACAGTAGGGTGTCTGACCAGAGTGCGTTCTTTGAAGATCTTGTGTAAGCTGATTACTCAAATGCTAATGTTAATTCAGAGGCTATAGTGCTTATCTGAAACAGTAAAACTCTAAATACTGCAGCCCTGGATATTTTATTAAATGTTAAAAACATAAAAAATACTAACTGTAATATTTCTAGTGATATCAGTAATTAAACAAAATATGGAGGCAGGTCACCCAGAAAGGGGTGCAGTTCTCCCTTTTTGACTTTAAATTCTCATCTCTGATCATTGTCCACTATTTCAGTGGTACTCATCTTTCAGTGCTAAGAACTATTTGGTCTACTGTGGAGTCACTTGAGGGCTTTGTTCCTCAACATGACTTTTCTTAAGTGACTAATGTGTATTGCTTGGGCACATCCAAACAGGTGCTTCCAAGCACTCAGCTTCTGAAATGTTGCAAAAACCCTAAATCATAAGTCCTTTTTTTGAAAGCATATTATCTCATGTGTTACATTCTGCTTTTGCAGATTGGACAAGCTTTTCCTCCTCTAATCTTTTGAAAGAGCAGAAGAGCTTAGAAAGGTAGATTTTCTAAGGTCTTTGATTTGGGTTCTCAGGCTAAACCTTGGGAAGGTACAGCAGAAAATGAAAGGAGTGAGGAAGTCAGTGGTGAAGCAGAATCCAGTAATGCTGTGTGAACAGTGGCCCAATTTATGAACAGACTGTACTGGGAGGGGGTGAGAAATGGAAGGGACGAAGTGGCCTGGGAGATGAATGGACATGCAAGCAAAGGCAAAAGGAAACGTAGCTAATAGTCTTTGCTCTGTCATGTATCGAAAACAAAATAGTACTGACCTTACCCCACCAGAGCCACTAGACAGCAAGACAGGGGCTTCTCTGACTTCCCTCTTGCAACATCATGATTTAATGCATCAATCAGGTGTGACCAGGATACCTGCAATACTAGTCTTGTGCTATGCCTGCCAGCACCTACCTCCCCCTGGACACGATCCACATCTGTGTCCCAATTATTTGTGCTCCCAGTTCTCCCTAAACATAGGGCAGTAAATATTAAGTGCACTGCCTCTTTGTTCTAGTACTGGGGGAGAGCTGCATTTACAATACACTTCTTTTTGTATTTGTCAGAGCTATATTTAAGAAAAAAAAAAAACACTATTTTTCAGTAACTTCTTTTGTCTCCATCAAAAAGTCTTACTGAATATCCCTAGCACTCAGTAATGTGTAACACCTTGTGTTCAACACAAATGAGTCTGGTGTAGGGTAGGAGACAGTAACGATATTTGCTTCTATGTTAAACTTCTTGCAGACAGTTGTTGACAGTAATCAAAAATACTGTAGCAACATGCAACCTCAGAGTGGTTTTTGCCTTCAAAGATGCAACAAATCAAATTCATTTCTGTTAGGCTATGTATTTCTTTGTTCCGGTTATCTGTGAGAAATGTTGCATTATACATAACTCATTGCGTGAAAGTGTAAACTTCCACCTCTGAACAAAACATCTGCTTGTACATAGAGGTTAGGGGCAGCATTTCTGAAGAATGTCATCTAAAAGATCCGATTTCATGATGTACTCAGGTTACTGGATGTTGTGGATGCCTAGCTCATGAAGTTTGCTTTTGTTTGATTCTGTGCCTAAATACAAGATTCGGATTCAAGTTTGTAGTTCCACATCGCAGAAGAAGTAATGTGTAATAATCCTGTATGAAACAAACTCTATTGATGGGAATGGTGTACGGATCTGTAGGAGGTAGCACAAGCACTACAGAGAAGCAGGGAGACCTGCCAGTAGGGAGAAGGTTTGTACAACCAGCCTCTCTACTGAGTAAGCTTTATTATGAAATAGTTAATGGAAAATTATTAATTGGCCTTTAGCTTTTTAAAGAAAAAGGAGTTCCTTTTCCTTCTAAAAGAAAAATTAAAGGAAGTTACTTTGATAGTTGGAAATCTTGTCCAAAAAGTAATTAAAGAAACCCTATCTTCTGAAGTATGAAACATTTAGTATACACAATAATACTAGCACTTCAGCTTACAGTGCGTTTTCAAGTTAAGTTTCCCTGGAAATCACTGGAAGGTGATCCTGAGTAAGAACTGTAGTGCAATTCCCTGATATTGCTGGGGTTTTTCCTAATGCTGACTGATCAAATGTGAGGTTTTTTCTTATAAAATATGGACAATTTTCCCCTTTTCTGTCACTGAAATTGTAATGTGGTATGTGAACTTTATAATAAAAGTGTTGATTAGTACTCTTTAACAAATCTAGAAGTTTTTTTTTTTTTTTCCACGAACTATTTACTTGGCTTGCATGTTTTCTGTGAGCATAACCGAACTGCTGCAGCAGACATGTTTTCTGCCTTGGTAGTCTTTGGGTTGCGTGCGCTAGTTCAGGCAACAATACCTTGTTCTACCATGCCAGGTTTGACCATGTTAGTCATTACCTTCTAAAAGACCAAGGTTCTTACCAGTGTATAGTTTACAACTGGAATTGTAGAAATGTTCATATTGTAAATTACAGTAAGATGCAGACTACGGTAAATCGTAATTTTTCACAATGTGATGTTTCTATCCAAGTTTTTTTATTTATCACCAGAAAGGTTGGCATTTGTGTGGACCAATCTGCAGTGTCATTTTAAAACCTATTTTTCATCTTAAAATTTTCATGAGTATACATCAAATCGTGTGCTTTGATGTATATTTGTTTGTGAAATTTGGGTAAAAACTATATATAGTCATTTTTGTATTTTTTTCTATGTTGTGAAGAATAAAATTGTAATTTTATAAGTCTGATTCACTAAGATTATTATAAGTTAAATGTATTTTTTGTATATTAGGAATCTGGTATTACCTGGAGCTCTGAAAGGTTAAGCAAAGACTTTTTATGCATGTTTGAAAGATATTTCTACTTGACCATGCGGCGAAATGGTTTGTATGCAAAAATACTAGTCTGTGTTGTTGCCTTGTGAAATTGATTCTGTGTTCTCTGCCTGGATTTGGTCTACTGACCAGTGATACTAATTGCTATAATCCAAATAAAATAATTCCAAACAAAATATGCTGTATTGTCACTGTTTAGGGAACAAAAGCACATGCTTCACAAATGTGGATTAGGGCTGCATTCATCTGATATAGGATGTACTTTGCAATTTCAGTGTTTTGGGGGCATACATAACTTTTCAAGCACAAACAAAAGACACGTTCCTAAATTAATACTGTTACAAGTGCTCCTGTTTTCACTTTTGAAAGATCATAACATGTGAACTGACTCTGTTAACATTCAAATTTACAACTTCCTGAAGGATCCTCAATAGAATGCCAGCTCTTTGTTCTGCTGTTGTTATCTGTACTCTAGATGGTGATGGTTTTCTACAGAAACAAAATCTTTGGAGTATTCTAAATATAAAAGAATGCTTAACTAACGCAACAGAATATTTCAGAGTTGATTTACTAAATATAGTATGTCTGCTACCACAGCAACGTTCTTAGCATTTATAACACTTCCTGAGAGAGAGATTTACATACTGTGTCTAGATTCCATTAATGTTCATAAATAACATGTTATAATCCTCTAACAGGAACCGAGTAGCAGTTGCAGAGTGCATGCTATTATTCTAGGCATACGCTTGTCATAAGATTACACAATTACAATGATTTTTTTGTTTCACTGCAGGAGGGGTGAAATAATGTTGTCATAACCAGCATCAGCACATTTTACACATGATAGCTGTGACTTGGCACTACTGTGTAATTAAAAATTTCTTTGGAAGGTAATGCTGTGAAGAGTGCTGAGCTCCGTTTGTGTCTTCGAATAACTATTACTAGTTATGTTTCCTCTTTGCATTTTGCAAACAGTATTTGAGGAACAATTTTTGTTGCTGAGGGCAGCATTAAAAAAGTCTGAAAAGGATAAGAATGCTGTGTTCCTAAGTAAATTAACTTTACAATAGCATTTAAGGCTCATCTTAAAGCACTGGCAGTTCCAAGCATAAGATGTGAGGGATGATCGCTGCTGGTGTGTTTGGTATAAAATACAGAGGTGTGAATTTGCGTGATTCAGTTTTATTCGGAATGGACTGAACATATCTAGAGAGTTGGGAGTGATTGATTCAAGCCACCTGACTGCCTGGACATTCAATATCCAGTGGCTTTTAAATTCTGCTTCCTGTCTCTTAAACTAATACTCTTCCGCACTTGTCAGAATTCTGGTATTGTGGTTTAAGAGAAAGGCTTAAATGTTTCTGTGGTGTTTTTTGAAGGCTATCCTGAAGCAGTTGAAATTGAAAATTCAGATGAAAATTTAAAATGCTTCTAATCTTGGTCACTGATTTCTAAAATAATACTTTACTGGTTAAAAAATAAATAAAAATAAAGCCCTTTTTATGTTTTCACAAATTAATTTGGGATTAGTATTTTCAGAGGTACATTTTTCTCTTTGTGTGGGCGTTATCGATGTTAGCAAAAGATGTTATTGTCAACATATTTAATTTTTCTAGTCTAAAGTAGATGCATGTTATTTCAATCCTGCCCTAAAAAAGCAAAATTCACAATGGTTAAATACTTGCATGTCTAGGTATACTTGCCAAAGCACAAACCCTAAGGTCTCATGACAAACTCCTGCTCTTTAGATGAAATTAATTCAGCCTAGTTTGTACAAAGAAATTTGATGTCATAGCTAATATGACTTAGAGATGTTTGTACAGGGAAATTCATTATTGGAAGTCTGCAGAGGCTTATTTTGCTGAAATGTGAACACTGAGTTGCATTTTCTCCTGTCTTTTGACTCACTGCTTCAGACAGTCTGCACAGGCTTCTGCAAGCCATCTGTAGATGTTATTTAAGCGCTGTTAAAATATATAAATATCACTTACAGCAAGCCTATGTTCGACACTTTGCAAGTTCAGGTGCTCCAACTAGAGAATCATAGCTGCTGTGTAATCCCAAATGTATGCCAAACAAAAAAAAAAATGTCATTGGTGGATGAAGCAGAAAGTGGAGGGCCTTCCAGTCAGCTCAATACAAGGTTGCTTTAAGAAATCAGTTTGCTTTCGAGTTAAAGGTCTCTTCAGGTAAAATACAACAGCCTCTCTCACTGGATAAAAACAAAAGGTACTGAGTGCTGAGCTTCTCTGCTAGATGGCATTCTTGATACAAGTACGAGATGGAAGAAGAGGAGAGGTACTGGATACAGAGCTACTACTGAGTTTCCAAAAAACATTGCTGGGAAAACTTCACCTTGTCCTCCTTTTTTTCCTTTGTAGTCCAGTAGTGTTTGTTGTTGTTGTTGTTGTTTTTAATAATAAACTGGGGAAAAAAATAACATTAAATTGAAGTGCTGAGATGCTTCTCTGGTAGTGTGCTGATGACACTGTAGTCCCTTTCATCCTACAATAAGCATTTATTGCATGTTTGTGATTGTGGGGAATAGTGTGCATGGCTTAGGTGCTGTTTTAGTCCTCTGTTCCTGTGTATAAAGTACTTTCAGGAAAACTACTAGACTGGCTATTAAATGTTTCCTTATTCAGCTTTTCTGTACAATTTAAACTGTTCTAGGTCTTTTCCTCTGACTAGAATATTGCCTTTCTACAGCAGCGGAGCTGAATTGGAGAAATGCTTGTACTTAGCTGAATAAAAGTAGTTGGAACTAATATTTACAAATGCATTTGTAAAAGCTATTTTGTTGTTCTTCATAGCATGGGAAAGTGTTTCAGTAGGACAAAGACAGCAGGATACAGTATATGGGATAGAATACTGTCAATGCATATATAGCAAGGATCAAGTTCACTTGACAAGGTAGTGTTCTTAAATCCTCATGGTGTCATAATGATGTTAGTTACAGCGTGCCACTATTTTACCATATGTGCTTACAGGGATTGCCTTGCCAGACAGCAAGAGTAGTTGCTTTAACTGTTCTGAAGTTAGAAAACTAAACCAGCAGAAAAAGGCTTTTTTTGCATCTGCAAGAAAATGGCTGTTGAAAGTAAGGCATCAAGGGTTGGTTTACTTAGCAAAGATTAGAAATTAACAATACTGGCAAAGCCCTACCACAAGTAAACTATGAAATCTGAAGATAATTGCTTTGTTTTTCAAAAGCATTATCATATCAAAGGATATACGGAAATCTGCTCTAGGAATATAGGTGCATGAAAATGTGGGGCAGACATAAACATTCAACAGTCAGTGCAATCCAGTTTCCTGGTGACACATGGCTGCAGATCAGGCCATAGCTTGCCAGATTTTGAAGAAATAAATCACTGATAAAAAGATGTAAATATATATAATTGACGTTAAAAATCATAAGATTTAGTTTTTCTCAGTTCTAAGTTTAAAACCGATACTTGTTTGCATATTCAACTGTCACTGGAATCCTATTACATGAATTCTCAAGAACAAAAGTACTGTACAATATACTGACACCTGCCCATTGCACTTGTATAATTTGGAACAATTTCTGAACAGAATAGTGTCTGTATATTGTTATTCAAAGCTGTGCTTCATGGTGAAAACACGCTAGGTAAACGTTATTTTTTCCAGCCCATTTACCTATTCCTGACATAAAATATAGTCAATGAACAGAACCAGCCACATTAGAAAGAAGGGTAGAGGTCTCAGAGAAATACCTACAGCTTGAGTCTGTGCTTATCTTCAGACCACCCACAATATGCTCTAATTTCATGCCCAAATAAATGAGGAGGGGGGCGTACACAGATAAGATAAAAACATTTGAAACTAACTTTCATTAGTCATCTTGTACAGAGAATACTGCTTTTCCAACCACGGTCTTTTTTTCCACCCTTTTATATATAAATGACAGCTTGTTCAATTTCAGTATTTCATGTCTCTATATTGGATTCTCATATTAGTTCTGGGTTTCAGAAGACTATTTTGGACTATGCTGAGATAGTGGAAGGACCAAGACCATGTTTTATAATGGCTTCACTAATTTAGGGAGCATAGATAATTTAGAGTTCTGGTTTTAACACTTACATGAATCACGAAGGCCTCAGTGAAATGTGCGATGTGTGGTCTGAGGCCAGTACCTAGATGTTATTCCACATTCTAAGTAAATGATGCAAAGGAAGAATGCTAATATTTGTATACTGCACCTGTTGTAATAATAACAAAGTAAAATATGTTTGTATACTGATTTATGAGGCTACATCTGCAATCCGAATATATGTGAACTCTGTGTGTGTTGAAGAACTTCAGATCTGTGCTTCATTTATGTGACTGTACTTGGTTCTCTCACATCTTCCCTGCAGGGTCTTGAGGAGTTGATATTCTAGTAATTTTGTGTTAGCATTCTCTCAATCTACCATATGCCTGCTGTCATTTAGGTGTATTTTGAAGCAGAGAAACAGTGGCTGAAGGAGGGAGAAACCCAAACAGCTAGGGTTCTATTTGGATCCAGAATCTGATTACATTGTGATTGA